>NC_088365.1:37711373-37778873 GCF_034508935.2 Berghia stephanieae
TTTGAAGAGAAAAAAGAAGTTAGGGGTGCATCAATTTTAGATGTTTGCTTTGTTTGTTTTTTTGTGTTTCTGTGTTGTATTTCTTTGTTTTGTTTGTTGTTGTTCTGTCTTTGTTGGGTTTATTGTTTTTATTGTTTTGTTTTTTGTGTGTGTTTTTTTTTTTAAATTATGGTAGCCTCTTGTGCTTCAGTGAGACTTCTATGGTTCAGTGCATAATATCAAAGATTATTTACAATTTGATTTCTAGATGTCTTATTCACAGAGTTTAAAGTTAGTTTCTTTAGAGGACCAAACACTAGTAGGATGGTATGAAATCTTCTTTTTCTTCAAGTTCATTTGCCTTGATAAGACTTACTGGTTTCAGATCCAACACCATGTTGGTAAATATCTTAATCAAATCCATTTCATTCTGTTGCAGCTTCAGCATTATGGATAGATGTAACATTTGTGTAGTGTGAGACGTTGTTAGGTTATGGCTAGACAGCTAGACCAGCAGGCACTCTACTACATGGGCTGGATTCTATGCCCATTGACGAAATTGTGACTCTAGCCAGGAACAGACATGCTTGGTCCCGATATGTGGATTCCCTGTGACCGTGACACCTTTTTATGCTGATATAGCATAGCACCTTATAGGTGCCGTACTAATGTAAATGCAACTCATACATACATACATGACATTCTGTGACAGATACGTTTTTTAATTTACACCTCAATTTCTCATAACCGTCTGATTTTGTCAATTTGTCTGGGAGAGAATTCCAAAACCTTATTGTACTTGGAAAAATTGACGGAGTGGGAAAGCCGATAGCAATCCTTCTTTCTTAGGTTCAATATATATATATATATGTCTAGTTCAGCATCCCTACCTGAAGAATCCATCAAAACACCAACGGATGTAGGAAACAACGTTGTAGGAGGAAATAACCAAATGAGGTAAGGATAATAAATGATTAGCTCCAAAGAAACTGTCAAGCACTCTATGCAATTCGGCCAATTCGACTCAATCACATTTATCTTATGTATGTATATATATACAGTAGAATTACTTTAAACCGAAATTTTGGGGACCTTCTAAACCATTTCGGTTTAAAGACATTTTGGTTTAAAGCAAGTTCCCATTTTGCAATGTTTTTCAACAGTAGTAACTATTTAAGTTAAGGAATTTGCTCATTTAATCGTATCATGGGTTTCCCGTTAAATGGAGTTGTTGAATAAATGCCGTCTTCATAACCATTAATTTTTAAAAATATTTTTGGTGTGTTTTAAAAATATTTTTGGGGGTTTTTGTTTTCAATTCAAAATTGTTGAAAGAGTTGAATTCGGATGCCGTGTATTTTACATATCTCCGTCTTGATCAACTTTTTTTTCATCGACTTCACATAGTATTTTGATTTTAAACTCAAATGTGTAAGCACAGTGCTTTCTTTTAGTTTAGACATCTTTTAGTAAAATGAAAAGCTAAAATAAGATCGAAAGTTCTTGTGCGATAATTGATAATGAATGATGCGCAGCTACTCAGAGGTGAAGTGAAATGGAAATGAAAAGGCGTGTCAATGATAAGCTGTCTACTACACATCTCTCTTTTGTTGAAAAGCCATTAGGTTCAAAGGCCCAATTACATAGACCCTCCCCCTCCCCTTTAGCCCATCACACACACATTTAAACTAAGTGGAAATGAAATGGCATTTCAATGGTAAGTTGTCTAAAATCCAGTCAGTTCCAAAGCATCAACACACGAGCAAGAACATCTCGCTTGCATGATTCTACACCCCAACACCCCCTCTTTCCTCATTTTTCGCCTGCCAGTCACCCGCTGTCTTCCTTTTCCAGTCTGTGCGACTGTGGTGTTGGCCAAGCCCAAGTGCAGTGATTGAAGTGTTTGCCTCCCCCCCACCCCACCCATCACCCTCATCTTATACGTACGCTCTGTTTAATATCGCCGGGCATTATTACGTGTGGCCTCCTTCCCGAATTTTTGAAGAAAAATATAGAGAGAAAAAGGGAAGGTGCTCTCAAGTTGTTTCGGTTTAAAGAAAGTCCTGCTTAGAAGTATTTCATTTCATCGTAAGAATTAGTACAAAGAAAATGAAGAAACTAGTACAATTTATTAAATTCTTTGGGGTTTAAGGTATTTTTCGGTTTAGCTTCTTTCGGTTTAAAGTAATTTTGCTGTATATATCATATACATATATATATATATATTCTGAATTTCTTATCTTAAAAGGTAATTTATTCCAAACGGAGGGGCCAGATGATGAAAAAGCTCTTTCATCTGCATTTAATTTATTCTGGGGAGTGTGTAACAAGAGTACATCTGAGGATGACCGTGTTCCAAACAGGGGATTTCAATTCAATAAGTTCATTAGGTATTTTGGAGCAGATCCATGGAAGCACTTAAAAACCAGTGTTGTTACTTTGTAGTCAGTCCTACAAACTATGGGCAACCAGTGCAGCTCTAAAAGAAGAGAGGTCGCTTTATGTGACTTCTTTTTTCCTAACACTAATCTAGCTGCATTTTTCTGAATGACTTGCAATGCTTTTAATTTTTCATTTGATATACCGGACAAAAATGAATTGAAGTAGTCAAGTTTCGAAAACACGAATGAAAATATCAGTTTTTGGCATGTTTCTTTTGATATAAAGTTCCGAATGTTACTATTTTTTTTTAAATTCAAATAATAGCTTCTTTTTCATTCAGAGAGTTGACCTGGCATCCCATTGTAAGATCACTACCAAGCAACACTCCACGATTTTTTTTACTTGATTAACGAAATTTAGAGCATTCATTTCTATTCATTTCCCTTTCACACGCCTTTTTCCTCATTCTCCTACTGCTAACCAACAAAATTTCTGTCTTTCCAACATTTAATCTCAAACAAATTCCTTCCATCCTCGCCTTGATGTATCTTTCAGATATTTGGAATGCTCAGGTTGTCCACATTTTATTCCGTTCGAATGGAAATTTGTGAATTTAAAAATGAAAACGCATGAAAAAAATGTGAATTTTGAGGTTTTTCACATAAGCAACTCTAAGACACTTTTGGTACTTTAATTTGTTGCATCAACCAAATATGCGTCCACATGTATAATATTTATCTTTTAGGTTGATCATTTACATTACAAATGCCGAAAAACTCACTATCACAAAGTTTTAGAGAGGATATATAGACACCCATCAATTACCTTTTTTCCCCCACGAACGGATTTTGGTGGGTTCCTAAACAATGTGCACATATTTTACAGGTCTTTTGTAACCGAAAGTAGCTAGTCTATTTATGATTATGGGCTTACTTTAACTTTTTTAACATTGTTGTGATGGACAATGCTTTGCATGGAGTAATTGCTTTTAACTCTATTTCATCAAGACGATGAGCCTCTATCCCAACTATACTAGACTAATCTATAACTTCTTACTTAGACCCAGGGTCTATTGGATTTAGATTTTGACTTCAGACTTGCAAGTAAGTACATGTCGGTTCTAAATAAACTCTACATACTAGAACTGAGTAGAGGCAAAGAAACATTTACTATAATTTGGGGAGAGGATTATTGCGTCGTTTCTTTCACTCTCATAATAATTCAAACTTGCCTTAAGTCACAGCATTTTTCTAGGTTTCTTGAGTAATGTCTTGCACTTGTCACATAAACAAAGCGACTCATAACTCAAGAGTTACCTCCCACGAACCCTTAGCAACAAGGCTGTTTCCAATTTCCAACTTGCAGTACTGCAATGAGTTGAAAACGGTGGGGCCACCATAGATAACACAGGACTATATAGAAGAGTAAAGGAAGGTGCCCCATATGTAAACAATAACATTTGACGTCAAACGTGACCCAGATTTTTTTTATAAATGACCCGAACTATGCTGCAGTTGACCTTTAGTAATGTCATGCGCATCCAACCAACTTTTTGTTTACATGTTGCTAAGGCAGCAAACTGAAGCTGGTCGTGAATAAATTCCAGCTGTTTACTCCGAGCCTGAGATAGCTAGGGAGGCCACGATCATATTATTTATAGCCCAAATGCTCCTTTTATTTTGTAGGAAAACCATAATCATGGTTCCCCCTCTTCCCGTAAACAAAACCATATCTATGTTCAGGGAAACTAAGATTGTTGCTTGTTTTTGGTTAAGGTGGACCGTACTTTTTTTTTTTTTTTTTACAGCGTATCAAATGATCAAAGTCAAAGCATACGGTCAATGCAATGAAGAGAGTAAATTCGAATCTATCTCCTATCTCTTCGCTCAGATGACCATTTTGAACAGAAGACTACTACTACGTACTTCTACTATAACTGCACTACCACTACTGTATTATAACCACTGATACCACAAAACTAGACTGAACTAACGGACCGTATGGCTCAGCGGTACGGTTTTCGTCTTGTCACAAAAGTCGAGCAATGCCAATGCTAAGTGTGATCAGTAATAGGATGGATGACTAATCGTGAAAAATTGTGGTCCCCGCGTTGTTTCCCTGGCTAAGGCACTTTACCGCTTACCCCACTCGATTGAATGAGTATCTGGCTACAGAAATGACGGGTAGTGACAGGTTTAGTACACAAGGGTCGCTTAACAGGCTGTATGACAAAGAAATATGGTTCCATACGGCTTGTTGAAGTGGGGGGGGGGGGGGGGGGATAAATATGAAACATTGTGAAGCGCATTGCTCACGGCTATCTGAATCTGTTGAAATGCGCTGTATAAATATTCATATTTATGTACTTGGTCCAACTGTTACTATTTCTACTACTAGACCTCTACTACTAATATCATTATTAATAACAATAATAATAATAATAATAATAATAATAATAATAATAATAATAATAGTTATTATTATTGTTGTTGTCAATATCATCGTTTAATGGTAAAAGTGTTAAAGATACTTGCAAAATGTTGGTGTTGTGTGTGTTGTAGCAATCGGCCTCCAGCGACGCAACTCTGTCTACAAGAGACGCACAAGACCGTGGCACTAAACATCCCTGGCATGCATTTAGTCATACAACATGAAAGCAACATTCACGGTAGCGTTAACTACATCAAAGTCAAAGACAAATCAATAGTGACATACAACCAGGACATGACAGTAAGTGAGGTGGAAATTCTCAGAATTGAAGGCAGACACTTCAATGTGATATCTGTCAACAAACCTCCACCAACGCCATTCAAGTGGCCAGTTACATCCACCACTAGTGAGAAACCAATGATTGTGATAGGTGACTTTAACAGCCACAGCACCAAATGGGGATACAATGAGAACAACGAAGATGTAGATACTGTTGAGGAATGGGCTGACCAATATAATCTGACACTCTTCTATGACGCATGAATCATCCTTTTCAAGCGCTCGCTGGAGAACAGGTTACAACCCAGACCCTGCATTTGTGTCTTCCAGCCATGTCAAAAACTGTCGGCAACCCCATACCAAAATCACAATCCGGACCAATCGCCATTGAGGTAGGATCAGTCATCTCTACGAGAACAAACAAATTACATGAACTGTGTTCGTGGACCTGGCAGCTGCCTATGACACAGTAAATCACAGGAAACTGCTCCTAAAGGTTGCAAGGGTAACTCGTAACACAAAAATAGTTGCAATAATAAAATCCCTTATGTCAAACCATCACTTTTTTGTGAAATGGATGGGAAGAAAAGCAGATCACAAAAGAACGGACTCCCTCAAGGATCGGTAATTGCACCTATCCTTTTCAACGTTTATACCAATGACCAACCTCAGTTCGAGAACATCCAGGGTTTCTATATGCTGATGATCTGTGTCTCGCGTCCCAGGCCTCTGATTTCAAGACCATTGAGGAGAGACTAACGGATGTCCTGGAGCCACTCTCTGAGCCCACATTTAAAGAACTCACAAAATGCTAACCCAGGAAAAACTCAAGAGTGTGCTTTCCATATAAAGAGCCGCCAAGTCTAAAGAAAACAGGAAACTGAACATCTCCTGGAATGGGGACATATTGGAGAACAACACATTCCCCGTGTACCTCGGTGTTACCGTAAACCGCACAATGTCCTTTTCTCAGAACGCAAAGAAAACAAAAGCAAAGGTGGCCAAAAGAAACAACTTCCTAAGAAAAGAGAAGAAAAACTTACACGGGGAGCAGATCAGAAAACAGTCAGGACAACCATACTAGCCCTCTGCTATTCAACAGCCGAAAAGGTCTCACCAGTCTGAGTAAGATCCTGCCATGTCAAAATAACACCTGCCGGATCATTAGAGTAACTTGAAACCGACTGCAGTTCCAGTCCTCCATCGGCTGGCTGGCATTGCACCTCCCCACATTCGAAGAGCCACTGCTTCCAAAGCCCAGAAATATAAACAGAAAATGGACCCAAGGCACCCCCAACATGACCACAGCCCAATAAAAAGTAGACTGAAGTCGAGAAAGAGCTTCATGACGGAAGAAAGCATCAACCCTGACCATGCAGCTGTATACAGGATTTCCACACAGAGTGGGACAATCATGCAAATGAAGCTGTTGGAGATCCGAGAGAAGAACTGTCCTACGGAACCGAGCTCCCCAGGAATGAATTGGTAACACTGAACACAGCACGGGCAAAACTTGTGAGAACAACTGGTGGCATGAAAAAGTGGGGGCTGGCTGAGACTAGCTTGTGTACATGTGAATGCCCAGAGCAGACATCCTTAGAGAATGCCAGGATGGGCTCAGCTGCACTGACCATGACCTAAGAGTCTGCTCCCCAATGCTGTGGAGTGAGTTTGGTGTTGGTGCGACAAGCTATGATGATGATGACTTGCAAAATTAATAAGTCTTACACCTGGCAACATATAAAAAAAAAAGTAAGATGACAAAGATTAAGATTAGAATGTTAGGATGATGATCTTTTTAATATCAAATACTTTTGTAACCCGGCATTGCTAACTTTCATGTGTAACCCAGAATGAAAAGTTATTACAAAAGACGAATGCAAGATATTTAGATAAATTGCTAGTCTATCATTGTGGTAGACGTAAATGTATTAAACTTACATATCCAATAACCTGTAGGTTAACAGAGAAGGAAGGGCGCACAAGTTCATTGTAATTTGAAATTGAGGAGTTGGAGTTGGAACAAAGTTGATTTGCATTGAGTCAGAATTCAATCAAGTCTTAGATTGAAGAAAAAAGCCCAAAGAATCTTTCTTTAAAACAAGAAACAAAAAAAAAAAACCCCAAAAAACCTACAGCGTGCACCAGAATGAATAAAACAGGACAGTCTTTAAACTGCATCAATGGAAATCACATCTTGCATACAAGACCTCTAGTGCTATTGTGAGGACTGGTTCTCAGTCTCACCCGTCCTGCCGTATCTGAGGGCCATAACACAACTTGTGAAATCGAAATAAATTAAAAGCAGATTATAAATTTATATCACTTTTATTGTCATTTCATTCATATTCATGTTATTCAAACTGAAAATCATTTTTAAAAATATAGATAAGATGTTTCTCCATTATAAAGGTATGCTTGTATTCTCATCCTGTGAAAGAGAAAGAAAAAAAATAAAGAAAATTGATAATTATTACTGAAACTGTGTAGTTCCATTTTTTTAAATCTGTGATTTAAGAGCCTTAGCAAAAGCTTTGATTAAGAAAGGTTCTGATATGCAACATCACATGGTCCCATCTATCAAATTCTACTACCATTACAAATCAGCTACATAAATAGATTCATCAGTACTCTTATCTTGTTGATAAATTAAATTATAAATATAGAAAAGGATATAATAAACTTTTAAAAATAATTAGAAAGTTAAATGGTAGACAAGATAAAGAGATATTTGCCTATTTCTTTTTAAATTTCTTATTCATAACCAAGGAAGCAGGTTTCTTTTGCTATATTCTTCTTGACTTCCCTATGTAAATGTTTCTTTCGAGTGTATAACAAGCTCACAGGGCATTTGTATAAAGAAACAGGAGCCAATACCATTAAAATGGAGATACCACTGCCAAAAATTACAACGGGATAGAAATGCATTGGTTTTAACGTGTATTAGACGCTGTCATTAGAAAAAGTTTTTTAAAATCTTTACAAACTACAGTAAGCTGCTTTTAAAATTAAGAAACGCTCGAAAGCAAAATATGGTCCTGTTCTCTCAATCACCGCTCTCTAGTCTCTAGATTATACTTGGTAGGTCAATAAAGCTGAGAGGTTTTATGAAGAATATAGAATAAAAACATTAATTCCATTAAAAAAACATAGAAGGGTCCATAATGATATATGAGGAACTCTATAAGATACAGTAACAAATGAAAGCCATTTTGATAATCTTGAAGGATATGACTCAATGATGATGATGATGATAATAATAATAATAATGATACTTCTTCCTGAATATAAATTGTTTAATTCCCATGGTATAGGCAGGCCAATGCTTCCAGAACAATTAAAGGAATGCAGAGACTCATTCTTGTTGTAATGTTATTTAGATCTGAAAAAAAAAGATAAGCATGGCATCCTAAACCATTTTCCCATGGTCCCATAAAAAGCAATATCATCTCACACAAAATCATAAAGTAAAATTCATATGGACCAACCAATGAATAAAAGTTATAATTATCTTATTTTATCAATTATTATCATTGGATTTATTTAACTTTATATTTATTATTATTAATTAAATGCCAATTTGAAATTAAGATAGCAATGTTTGAATGAATAACTGGATCTAACTCTACAAGTAAAATGTAAATGTGCAACTTATTCAGAGTTCATCAAGCACTTGTTACAGTCTGTTGCTTCATGTTACAGGAAAAACTCCAGTTCCATGAGCCTTATGACTCTAAAGGACCAATTATTTCAAAGTAAGATGAAATACCATTTATTGTTTAAAGAAAGTTATCAAGCACTATTTAAGGTCTGTTGCTTCATGTTACAGAAACAGGAATAACTCCAGTTCCATGAGCCTTATTACTCTAAAGAACCACTTATTTCAATGTAAGAAGAAATACCATTCAATGTTGAATATATAGACATGACCTATTTCTTAATGGTTTGCTTATATTCAATAAAAACATTAGAAAACATAATGGACCTGGAACTCAGATACCACTAGGTTGTTAAAACTAAAACCGTTGTGTCAGGTCTAATTTTATCAGAGATTTATGATCATGAAGGCAAGATTACATAACCAATGTCGATTAGCTTTTAAAAAATGGGCTTTTATTTACCTTCTGGTGAACTCATTTGATCAGTATTTCCTGTATTTAACTTTTTGATCACATAAGAAAAGTCTAATAAACATTGAATATTTTTTAATGCCTCTAGATTTCACTTTAAAGTCAAATAAAATATCTGATCACAAATAAAATTTTTGATAATTCGATCAATAGAGAGAGCTTTTCAAAATTGTTGGCTTATCATTCCTCAGGCAAAATTTAGATAAGACATCATGTCACATATCATGGTGTTTCCTATGAATTACAAAATCCTAAAAAGCTTCTTCTTCATAAAAAAACGTATGAAATAAAATTAGGTAATCTAAAGTAATCAGAGAGGTTTAGTTTTCATTTCAATCCAAGGTAAATCCGTAAAGAGTTGTGGGACCAGGCCCCACTTGATCATTACCCCCAAAATAGATTGAACTAACAGGGATGTGTATAGATAGTATGCAGATGACGTCACTCAGGCCTTTGTTATTGTTTTTGCCATCCGCGTTTGTGAGTTGTTCTCACTAAACTGTATTAACCAGACTATAAAAGTTCATGGTTACACAGAGTTTGTGTGTTGGTCCGTTATACTTCCGGATGGCAATGTTGTGAACTCCTTGGCCAACCGCATTCTATCTATAAGTATAAAACTGTAACAAAACCCCACGACCCCCCACAACACTCATACAAAAACTTAAACACAGTTTTTTTCATTTTCATTCCTCTTGAGCCAAGGGAAACTCGTTGCTCATTTTAGCTGCACAGATTCATTCAATCGCTCTCCCCCCCCCCCCCCCCCCCCCCTTTTTTTTTAAAAATCTTTTTTTTTTTGGAGCGAGTCTATTCTTTTATCCTTTTTTGTTTGGCCTTGTTCCGTTTCTGAGCATGAATTTCTTAAAATTGTTTTTATTTTTTTTTTAAATAAAAAAATATTGTTTTTTTTTTTCCTCTATCGGTCTGGGAATAACCAATTTTCGTTATTGGCAGACCCTGTCTGGGAATAATCATAGCGACGACGAAAATATCAGACCGCACTCCCTGCATTTTACAATTGTATGTTTTCTTTCACAGAGCTACCGACCAAATAAGGCGAAACGGCTTGGAAGATCCAAAACGTCATACATGTAGTTTGACACCTGCCAAATATCAAAGATGCGAGAAGGGGTTGAGTGGGACATTTTCTTTCCCAGACATTCTCATTTTTTCACCCCTTCCTCCCTCTCTGCCATTCCTTATCCCATCGACTCTCAGCAAAAACAATAACAACAAGTCTTATGTGGCAAAAACGGCTACCAACTTAAATCCCTCAAACAACACAAGATATTGAAAATCGGTGGCAGAGACCCTTTGTCTTGTTCCTTTTCCAGTTCCAGTCATGAATAGATAATGAGAGAATGAAGACTGTTTCGAAATCTATTATTATTATCAGGTCAGGAAAGAGCGAGAGTCAATAAAATATGACAAGCGGTGAAAGCTACGCGCCACGAAAGATGAGGATTTAAAAAAACAACTTTTGTTGAGATTTCAACTACTGAGGAGGGGGTGTCTGCTCTTTTTTTTGTTCCTTTCTGTTTTGTTTTTCGGTCAAGTTATGACTGACGCTGACACTGACACACGTTCTAGACTGTAAACGTTACCCATAAAATGTCATAAATTACGAAAAGTGTGTTCTCTCACAGAGTAGTATTCGAATCACTCACTGAATGAGCATGAAGCAGACATGAGTGAAGGAAACGTAAACTCTGTAAGTGAGAATCGGCGAGTGAAGCTGTACTGTAACTGTAACTGTAATTTGTAATGACTGACAGCAGTCAAATTGCGAAGTGAAATGAAAACAAATAAACAAAGCATTCTAAAATTATGCCGGTGAGACATCCAAAGTTAAATACCCGAACGCTATTATGGATTAACATTGAACTAAATCGTTTCCTTCTCTCAAAACCAATCGATACAAATTACAAACTCAAACACTGAAATTGGCATCTTACCTTTGCATGAGTTGGACTGCCATTCTTTTCTGGTGATTAGGAACTTTAGCAGCCGGACAACGTTGCGCACAAAACAGGTCTCCCGTTTTTGTCGTTCAAATTGTAGATAATACTCAGTCAGTTAAAAACAAATACGTACAAATAAAATAGTTATTTATTTAAATTCTTTGTATATGGCTAAATTATTCCGAAAACCAGATTTCAAATAGTTCTTGTTTTGTTCACACAAGCGCATTGATTTTGGAGAATGAGATTGATCGTGGTCTAAAAATAGACCGACAGTAATTTTTGATAAATTTTACGATTTGTTTAATAAAAAATCAATATTTAGATATTATTTGACGCGTGATCGAGTATTTATGAATATGTGTTTCTTTTGCCACATAACAGCCAAATTTTAAAGGTTATTTTTTTCTATAATTTACATTGGAACGTGAGCTGTCAAGACAGGAACATGTGGTCTGCCACGTGCTTCTAGACCTTGTTTACGTTTGGGGCACCTTCCTTTACTGTTCTATAGGACGACAGGGGGAAAACGTCATCAAAAGTGGCTAGGGAGAGGTCGAGCGCCGCCATTTTATTTTTTTTTACAACCAGCGACGCTGTGCGATTTAATCTCTATTTTAATGACTTTGATTGAGCTCGTTTAACCTTGATTTGTGGACGGAAAATAGAAAAAAGGTCAGGTTTATGATGATAAACAAAATTAGACATATTAAACTACACTTTTATTTGTACATTTTAGGCTTGGCTCCATTGATCGGGTTTATATTAATATTTTTTAAAATTAAAATAAAAATGTCCTACGTGTTAAATGTTGCTGTTTACCAGGGACCCATTGTAAAGCGCTTTGAGCACATTAGTGGATATTGCGCTATATAAAGCTCAATCTTTTAAAAAGAATTATTTTTTTTTGGTTTGTATTAATAACGATGGTAGCAATAGAAGTCAAACATACATCGACAAATAGACAAAAGAGAGAGGGACTTGTTTACTTGGATCTATTCAAATTCAAATTCAAATATTTATTTATTGTCGGCATTTTAAAAATGTTTCATAGATAATGTAGTCAGGCTAATAGAAGCCTTTGACCGACATAGGTTTTAACACATAGTGCATAAAAATATAAAGTAATACATTTTCCTTTAAAACATTCCCTCAACAAGATTCCAATCTATCTATCTATCTATCTGTCTAAGCCCCTCCCACGCCGATTATTTATGACATGTGTCCAATTAAATTTACCATCCCTGGACCGACAGCGGTTCTTACAATTCTTTGATTTTACACCGCCATTAATCGATTCGACGCATATTAATGAGTGGGACTCGTCTCTTTGAACCTACTGGTCGGACTTGCTTGTTCATTTCACACGTAACTGTTTTATGACACAATGGTGTTATGAGGAGGATTGATTAAAAGTGGGAATTCCTTTCTTTTTATAACGCATTTTAACAAATTAACCCCAACCGTTGTCAGTATGAATGAATAACTGTCGATAGGCATTGATGGAAACTGTAAAACTACTACTACTACTTCTACAACTATCCAATGCATTCGACAGGGGAGAGTGGGTACCTTGATAAATAATAATAATAATAATAATAATAATAATAATAATAATAATAATAATAATAATAATAATATTGATAATAATAATAATAATAATAATAATAATAATAATAATAATAATAATAATAATAATAATAATAATAACAATAATAATAATAATAATAATGATGATGATGATGATGATGATGATGATGATGATGATGATGATGATGAAAATATTCATTGATAATCATAATAATTGTCATATTTTATGAATTTGTGATATGTATGGTCATTTGAGCCTTAAAGATATAATCAAGTATTGACCTTTATATTTTCTTTACAACTCATTTAAGCTCATGGATTGCTACTTCGAAGTATATCAGCATATTTGTGATCGAGATGAACGCAGAATAATAATAATAATAATAGGAATAATAATAATAATAATAATAATAATAATAATAATAATAATAATAATAATAATAATAATAATAATAATAATAATAATAATAATAATAATAATAATAATAATAATAATAATAATAATAATAATAATAATACTAACAGACAGACGCGTTGTTAGCGAAAATTACATAAAAATAAATAAACAAAATATTGCGAGGGTGTGATGAAAGTGTGAACTTCATGGTCGATCAACTTGGTCATCAATCCATCCAACTATCAATCTATAATACTTCTTCTACTACTACTGCTACTACTACTACTACTACTACTACTACTACTACTACTACTACTACTACTACTACTACTACTACTACTACTACTATACTACTACTACTACTACTACTACTACTACTACTACTACTACTACTACTACTACTATTACTATTACTACTACTACTACTACTACTACTACTACTACTACTACTACTATACTACTACTACTACTACTACTACTACTACTACTACTACTACTACTACTACTACTACTACTACTACTACTACTACTATTACTACTACTATTACTACTACTACTACGACTACTACTACTATTACTACAACTTCTACTATATATATATATATATATATATCACTGTCTGGGGGCATTCCAGTCTGGAAGACAGGTCAAAGAATAACATGGAGAAATCTGATGGTCTTATTATATTTTATCAAACCACATTTCTATCCCTTCCTGGTTTGGCCATAGGAAGAGCTGGTCAACCTCCCATCTGTTCATCAAACGTACAACCTGAACAAGAGAGACGGCCAGTTCGGCTAAGGACCTCAGCTACTGCAAAGATAAAAACCACAATAAACAAATATTGTGGTTTTGTTTTGTTTGTTTTATCCTTTGCACAATGATAAATCATGAGAAGTAAAATTGTTGATTGGTTCTATAAGAATACGTAAGACCTTACATACATTTCGTACAGTAGGTACCGATCGCTGTTTGGAGTCTTTTTGTATTAAAGCCCTTTACAATACCCGTCATTGCTTATAAGATAGGAATACATTCACACCTGAGTCATATATACAATTACATAACTAACAACTTCCGTTTCTAAACCTCGCTCTCACTCGTCACTCACTCTCTTCTCAAGCCATCGATACTCATCACGATCATCACTTTATCATTTATTAATAAAGTTATATCTTTTCATTCGGCTCGTCAATGTTATTCATTGTCTTGGTTATGTTCCCAATCATCATGGTGGCAGCGGCGTAAAGAACTTCACTCGTCCTGTGAGTTAACAACGAAAACAATTAATTGTTATTCTATCAAGTTCATCCCCCCGCATGGCATCTTCTCACTCTCAGAGCAATAAGTTATTGCCAATAACTCGTGGAAATCAGAAGGTACATCAAAGCAACCATTACTCATCATCTCGATATTCTATTAGAAAACCTCAATCTTCTCATTCAAAACCTCAATTTCCTCAGCAACGGCATCGATCTTCTTACTCTCACTCTCACCAAAAACAACAATCCTCTACACAATGGATACACTGTTGCAAATTCTGTGGCAAAAGTCACGAGCGAATCAAAGAAAAATGTCCAGCTTGGAATAAAACATGCAAGAGCTGCAACAGAATGAATCATTTTTCATCAAAATGCTCTCGCATTCATACGATTCAGAACGAACATAACACCTCATACTCAGACGAAGATGATAACAATTATGTTATGAAGCTGGGTACGACAGCAATATCAGCTAGCATTGCATGATCGTAAACTTCAAAAAAGTTAAATTCCAACTTGATACTGATGCGGACGTAAACACCATCGTGTTTTCACAACAGATCAAACAAACACGTAAAACATTGATCATGTGGAACAAAGAGAAACTATCTCCCATCGGTGAGGCAGAAATCAAAACTAAAAATCCAAAAACTGGAAAAATGACATACATCACTTACTCTGTTGTCGAAGATGGATTCAACAATCTGTTAGGATTGACTACTCTCAAAGAATTGAACCTCATCAAAATCGAACATGAAAATTTCATTGCTAATGTAAATGACAGCACAAATGATCAAGTGGACATCGGTGACCTCGGTACTGCTGTACTTCATATCGACGAAAACATTAAACCAAGAACACTTCCATGCCGAAATGTACCACTCGCATTGAAAGCAACAGTCAAAAACGAACTGGACAGATTGACAGAACGGGGCACAATTGAGCCTATCACTAAACCCACTGCATGGGTCAACCAAATGGCTGTGGTTGAAAAGAAAAACGGCAAAATAAGAATATGTTTAGACTAGTGCCTGCTGAGGACCGGTCCCAAGAACCGATCCCACGGTTCCTTGGCTGACGAACCGTTGAACCGAACGTTATTATCCTCACTTCTTATCTTTCTATTTGCACGGTCCCAGCGATTCTAGTTTTTTCACTGCCTTTTCTCGGTCCTTTTGCCTAGGTCGTTCGCCTAACCACCCATCCCACTTAATTAATCGCACCAACCCCCTCTTGCATATACGCCCTCTTGTGTGTGTGGTGGGGTAAGAGGGGCCACGAGACGCCTTTGACGATTCCATTACTCGGGTAAATTTTCTAATTTACTACACACTAATGATCGCAATGACAATGATCTATTTTGACGACATCACCCCTCTTCTCTAATGGGTTATTCTTTGAAATGAATGTGACTACTATAAGATGTGTGTTTGTGTGTGTGTTTCGAACCTAGCTGGTCCGATTTTTTATTTTGGCTATCTGTTGTCATCACTCCTTTCTATCGCATTGTTGTCATTTGATGATACAATAATATTTTTATTTCGTTGGTGTTTTAACTAATCAAATGATACAAGTTTCGCATAGCGGGTGGTTGGATGGGAGCATCACCCTTGAATCATATACCTATGATGTTCGCATGGTGTACGATCCGATAGTGATGTCGTTTTCTTCTCTTTACTAGCCTATCCTGCTTCTTTGGTTTGTGATTGTATTTTTGACAGGGGATATTTTTTTTCCTGTAAATCCTCTGCCTGTTTGTTCTTGGTTATTTATAATTTAGCTTATGATATCTTTAGGTTATGATTTTGATTGACATTTGTACTATTTTTGTTGGATTGCTTGTTTTTTTGTTTCAGCGGTCTCTCATATAACCTCAATTGTGTTGGAAGAGACCTAAAGCAACAAACAAACAAGTTTCGCATACTATAGATTTCTTCAAAAATAACAATTATAACTTCTGTATTTTTAAAAACCACCATTAGATTATTTGGGGGGCCCGATAGCTCAGTTTATAGAGCACTCTCTTTACACGCAAGGGGTCAGAGATTGATCCCGGGTGCAGTCGAGCTTTTTTTCCTTCTGATCTCTGTCTATTCAGCAGTGAATGGGTAGCTGGGTTTGTTAGATCTGGCGAAAAGTACTTTGGGATAGACAGCGTCCTATCCAAAGACAGAATTTTTTTTTATTAAAAAAGAAACAAAAATGTGAGCTTTTATATAGCGCAATATCCACTAAATGTTCTCAAAGCGCTTTACAACGGGTCCCTGACTAATAGCAACACGTAACATGTAGAACGAGACATGACGCCTGTTAGGCGATGTTACAATTTTATCCGACAGAGACAACAATGTTGACGACCAGGTACTCATTTTACACCTGAGTACGGTGATAGGATGTGAGTAAAGAGTCTTTCAAGGACTAAACTAGGCGCCGAGCGAGGCTCGAACCCACGACCTTCCGATCCGAAAGCGAGTGTCATACCACAAGACCACATAGCCGCACGAAAAGAGAAAAAAGGAATGGAGACAACAACCCCCCCCCCCCCCCCCCCAACCAAAAAAAAAAAATTAACAAAATTAAAAAATCAAACTCTTCCCACTTTCCATACTGTTGGTCCAGCATGTCACAGACACAAAATATTAACAATCCATTTTCCTTTCACTCCCTAACATTGACCCGACCCGCTCCATCAAGCTTCGCACACACACACACACACACACACACACACACACACACACACACACACATGCTTAATGGATAGTGTTATAGCATTATTTTCATATTTTGAGGCAACACGCCTTCTCCGCTCTCACTTACACTTAGCGGTTCGACAGCCATCTACTGCAGGACCGGTTCCTATCGTTTGACGGTCACAATGACGCCTTGTGATGGGCCAATGTCGAAAAAGAACCGGTTCGAACCGGTCCTTGCGGTTCACATTTCCCATGAACCGTAGGACCGTGGTCCTTAAGCTTGCCTTGGACCGCCCCGCACTAGTTTAGACCCTCAACAGCTAAACAAAGCCCTCAAGCGGGAACATTACAAAATGCCGACACTCGATGACATACTTCCGAATCTCAACAACGCCAAAATTTTCAGCAAATTTGACGTCAAAGAAGCGTTTCATCATGTAAAACTTGAGGAATCCTCAGAACTCACCATTTGGCAGATATCGTTGGCGTAGACTACCTTTTGGTCTCTCTGTAAGCAGCGAAATATTTCAACAACGGCTAAACGAGGCTATCGAAGGCCTATTAGGCTGCAAGAACGTTGCTGACGACATTCTCATATTTGGATTATCTGTCACAGAACACGACAACAACGTAAAAGCATTGAAACTTAGATGCAAAGAGAAGCGAATCAGTTTGAATGATGAAAAAGCTTGCATCCAGCAATCAGAAATACAATTCTTAGGACATATCATTAATGGAAACGGCGTTAGGCCAGATCCTCAAAAAGTAAAGGCGATTACTATTACTTAAATGCCAGCTCCTAACGATGTACAAGGTATTCGACGTTTTTGTGGACTTGTACAGTACCTTGCACGGTACATCCCTAACTTGTCTTCAAGTGCAGAACCACTTCGTTCACTCACCCACAAAGACGCCCCTTTCAACTGGTTCGATGTTTGTCAAAACGCTTTCAACGAAATAAAAGACAAAGATCGCAACTGCTGCTTATCTCGCATACTTCGATCAAAAGGAACAACTCTACCTACAAGTTGACAGTAGTGGTGACGGTTTAGGTGCTGCTCTCATTCAGCGCGGTCAACCAAACAGAATTGCTTCACGTGCTCTCACTAATTCGCAAAAGAAATGGGCTCAAATCGAAAAGGAAACACTCGCCATAGTATTCGACCTGGAACGTTTTCACCAATACACCTACGGCCGACCAATAATCATAATCATACAAAACGATCACAAACCTCTCGAAAATATCCTCTCAAAACCTCTGGGCGAAGCCCCAAAACGATTACAAAACTTGATGATGAGAATTAACAAATACAACATCAAATTCGAATTTGTTCCTGGATCACAGCTAAAATTAGCAGATACTCTCAGTCGTGCATTCTTGAAGGACAGTGCAGAAATAGAAGAACACTGTATTAATGCTATTGAAATCCGCGACGTAACTCTGGATAAAATAAGATCAGAAACTCAAAAAGACAATTCTCTCCAAACGTTGATAAAATATGTTCAAAGCGGATGGCCAAAAATAAATGAATTACTTCCAGAACTGAAATCCTATCACCAAATCAAAGATTTCATTGATATTTCTGATGGACTGATGAAAGGAGAAAGAGTCATTATTCCAAAATCTTTGCAATCAGAGATAAATATGCATCTACACAGCTCTCATTTTGGATGTGATCCCATGATACGACGGGCTATATCAACCGTTTATTGGCCGAAGCAGATCTCAAACTACTTGTTAACTCTTGCGATGCCTGTCAGAAATACAAACAATTGAACACGAAAGAACCACTGACTCTCCACGACGAAGGGACACAGGCATGGCAAAAAGTAGGAATTGATTTCTTTGAATTTGAACAGAGAAACTACATTGTGTATGTTGACTACTTCTCAAACTTTATTGAAGTTGAAAAACTCACCAATATTACCTCGTCCAACTCAATCATGACGCTCAAGAAACAATTTGCTAGATACGGTATATCTCAAACTTTAATTTCTGACTCCGCAGCACAATTTCAGTCAGAAGAATTCAAAACATTTTGCAAAGAATGGAACATCGATCACAGAATGTCTTCTTCTGGTCATCATCAATCAAATGGAAAAGCAGAATCAGCGGTAAAAACAATTAAACGCATGATGAAAAAATGTTTCCACTCAAAGACCGACCCATACGAAGCT
This sequence comes from Berghia stephanieae, assembly GCF_034508935.2. Taxonomy (NCBI): domain Eukaryota; kingdom Metazoa; phylum Mollusca; class Gastropoda; order Nudibranchia; family Aeolidiidae; genus Berghia; species Berghia stephanieae. The sequence goes on from NC_088365.1 coordinate 37,730,658, forward strand.
ATGTTGGAAATTCGGAATACACCAAGAGACAATATGCCCAGTCCAGCCCAACTTGTTTTCGGTAGACCAACGAGATCATTCATACCCACAATGTTTCAAACTCAACAAACTGACCCGAACATTATAAACAACAGAAACCGCCGACGTGGCGCACTAAAAAAACATTATGATCGAACGGCAAAACCACTATCAGAACTCTATCCTGGACAGCCTGTCAAACCGCTAAACAGCAATGTTGCTCAGAAAGGCATCATCAAAAGCAAAAACAACAAATCATCGAAGGTGACAACACTGCTAATGCATACCGGCGCAACAGACGATACATTCATCCACGCAACTACGATACTTGTGCAACACCCTATAAGAACAGTAAAATTAGGTGCAATAAAATAAACAATATCACGTGACCATTTAGAAGCACGTGGCAAAACACATGTTCCTGGCTTTGACAGCTCACCTTCCAATGCAAATTATAGAAAAAAATAACCAGTCTGTTAGGTGGCAAAAGAAACACATATTCATAAATATTCGATCACGCGTCAAATAATATCTAAATATTGATTTTTTATTAAACAAATGGTAAAATTTATCAAAAATTACTGTCGGTCTATTTTTAGACCACGGTCAAGATTATTCTCCAAAATCAATGCGCTTGTGTGAACAAAACAAGAACTATTTGAAATTTGGTTTTCGGAATAATTTAGCCATATACAAAGAATTTAACTAAATAACAATTTTATTTGTACATGTTTGTTTTTAACTGAATGTGTATTATCTACAATTTGAACGACAAAAACGGGAGACCTGTTTTGTGCGCAACGTTGTCCGGCTGCTAAAGTTCCTAATCACCAGCAAAGAATGGCAGTCCAACTCGAACCCAGGACTTTCCGATCTGAAAGCGAGTGTCATACCACTAGACCATTATAATGCACTAGACCCATGGCCGCCAAGAGTACTATAGTTACGTCATGACAAGACCACATAGCCGCACTACTGTAGGAGTGTTCATTGATAGATGGATGCGTGTGTGTCATAGAAATAGCCTTAGTGTGTGTGTGTGTGTGTGTGTGTGTGTGTGTGTGTGTGTGTGTGATAGTTAAACTTTAGTGTAGGTTTAATGAAGTCTTGTCACACACGCGTGATAAACCTATACGAATTTCCTTGCCACCCAGACACACTAACATCTGACAAGGAGTGAGGGCTGTGAAGAACCACAGACTACCGTGTGCAAACGTTGGCGATTGGTAGGTATCGGATGGGAAACTGTGATCGTTTGAAATGATTCGAAACACTCGTTACCCCTCCGCTCGCTCGGATCCTGATCGTCCCAAGCTCGTCTCAAGTGTCAAGCTCGTCTCAAGTGTCAAGCTCGTCTCAAGTGTCAAGATCGTCTCAAGCTCGTCTCTGCTAGTCACAACCCGCTCGCTCGATTTACCAACTCGCTCTTCCGGCATTGAGATCGGACGCTGAATCGTGGCTTGGCGCTCGAACGTCGATCGGGTAAAAGCGATCAAATAACACAACACTACCTCGCTCTCACTCACTCTTCTCAAGCCATCAATACTCATCACGATCATCACTCATTACTTTATCATTTATTAATAAAGTTATATCTTTTCATTCGGCTTGTCAATGTTATTCATTGTCTTGGTTATGTTCCCAATCATCAAAAATTATAAAACATTATAAAATGTAAACACGTACTATTTGAAACTATTTAAAACAGAATAATTCTGATTATAAGTGGGACTGGAATTTGTTTATTCACTACGTATTGTCTTGTGAAGGTTATATCTTTAGACAGCTATAGCCTATGAGCCAATAATCATCGCCGTTAAATAATTCCATGTAATATGTAACGGGGAAATGATAGGTGTTTCAGGCCTCTATATAATTTAGTTCTAATTAATAGGGCGATTCTGGGAGTGCAGAAGCTGATAACCTATGTAAAAAAGATCATTACTTAAGTTTTCTTAAATTTTACAATTTCATCTCCACCTTAGGTACCACATTAGAGGGTTGATTCATCTATCTGACATGGCGGTTTTTGCACACACAAAAATCTCAAATTTTGCAAGCTAAAAACAGCAAAATTTGCAAAAAGTTGCGATTAATTTTCCTAAAAACCCATAGATCGTTCATGACAGAGAAAGGTATTTGTTTTTAAGGGTTTCACGGCACTTGCAACAAATGTAAGGTCATATCAGCGCCAGTAAAAAGGAAGAAAATGGGATCTAGTAAAAAGTTCTAGAATTACAATTAAAGTACCCAAGAATAAGGAAGAACACGCTAACTTATTTTGAGATTATCTAACTTTCATCCTGACACAAGCAAGGTCCCCCGAGTGATGATAATGACAATTTGTCAAAAAGGAGGAAAATCTACCGGCCGTCAGTCAAACCCAAATCTAATGCAAATATAACATAGCTATTCATAGTTATTTAATATATTATTAGTCCTAAAGCACTTCTGACCATTAGACACATCCTGACCTTTTGCAAATATAATTTAATGAATTGTCATTTCCAATTAAACATTTTAGAGGCCTATAATGTCGCCCACTATATCAAGTGATTATGATAAACTTTTGGCCAAAAGACCAGAGGTATTTGTTTTTACATAACAAACCAGGTTAGTGTCTGTATTATTGCAACTTTGTGATGATGCAACTTATAAATAAGAATCTTTAATTAATTGCAAAACATATTCCATCCACAAATCAAATTTAAATTACCCTTTAAACAATCATTTCTTAAATCGATCAGCCTAACTTATCAACTCTATTACCAAATGATATCTATAAACATAATATGAAAATAGAAGGGTGGCTGAAAGAGAAATATGGATATGAGAGAGAAAGAGAGAGAGAGAGAGAGAGAGAGAGAGAGAGAGAGAGAGAGAGAGAGAGAGAGAGAGGGGGGGGGGAGAGAATTGATGAATTTTTTTTTTTAATTGGTTTATTATATTAGACAATAGTTGTATTGAATACTATTAACGAATTCAGAACAATCAAACAAAAACAAAACAAAAAAATCAAAAAGGAAGAAAAAAAAAAGACAGGCTTATAAAACGTATAAAATCGCCAAATGTACTATCAGGCTACGGCTAAAAGGTACATAAATATTTACACCCATTTGCTCCATCCCCTTCCCTTTCGATCATCTTCTCATCCATGGCCACCATGTGTCTTGTGCTACTTTTGACATTTGGCGCCAATGTGTCTAAACCAACGTCATAAATAAAGGAGTGTCACCAAAATTCATGCAACTGAGCAGAGGTGTCAAAAAAAGATTTTTTCTTCATGAACTACCACTGAGCAGAAAATGTTTGACATGACAAAAACAACGGAACATTTATGAAAAAATTCAAGGAAGATTATTATCACTGGTCCCCACAAAAATCTTAAAAATATTAGATTAAAAAAATAATTTTTTTTGGCAAAATCTCGAAAATTTGCAATACGTTGAAATGGTAGGAAGTACTATGATTACACCAATAATAATGATAACATAAACAAATCATATTTCATTAAATTAGGGTTTCTAAGGCGAATAATTCGAGTTAATCAAAGGCAGAAGTAGTGTTTCCACTAAAACATGATACACACATCACGAGAGAAGACACTTGCAACCATCAGTCATAACGGAAACGCTCATAACGGCTACAACGACAGAAAAAAAATCAAACTCAACCACAACAGAACTCGGGAAATGTCCTAATCCCTTTGGTCTATCCACGAATACCTTGAAATGAAGTAACACTCTCGACCAACACTACGCCATTGATGCGTCCAGAATCAACACAATCTACAGACTACAAACTACACAGCAACCTCAATTACAACGTACCTATCAGCTTATACAAACTTGACAGAATTTATAAAATAATGTCTGTATCAACACAGATTTCTTCCATGAACCTTTTATATTTACATTCTTTATTGAACAATTGGATTACATGAATTTACTTGTTTGTTTGTTTTTAAGGGTTTTACGGCGGCGCTTGCAACACATTTAGGTTATATCAGCGCCTGTAAAAAGGAAGAAAATGGGATAGTAAAAAGTTCTATAATTACAAATAAAGCACCCAAGAAAAAGTAAGACAAAGGGGAACTGAGATTACTGAGAACAAATAGGGATCAGATGTAGATTCCAAGAGCATACCACCAATGTACTTAGTTTGAAATCACCTACAAGTCTCATCCAGACACAAGCACAAAATCCAACAGAGGAACACACTCAAATGCTTACATTATACATTCAAAATAAAAATAATAATACATAACAAAGATGATTTACAAGGAAAAAAATATCATCTCCCAAAATAATAACTATGCATTTGACTTTTTCCCTCCCGGCTAGGATTCCGACCAGTCCAGGACAAAACCAAGTAATCTCATTCCGAGACAAAGACAGAAAGCATGTTGGAAAACAGATATAAGGGGATAGAAGACACAGTATGTACCTCTCTGCCCGCTATGGGAGGTCAGGATCCCCACCCAGTTGAATTTACTTCTACAACAATACCCAACGATGTACGTCGTCAATAATTACTTAAACGTTCAAGATACGATTGTTTTTACAAAATGATGTCCCATTGTGAACAATACTACTTCCTTCATATGCAGTGGTGAGCGTATTCAAATTTAAACTTATGTCAACATAATGTCAACAAATGTGCAGCACCCATATCTCTACAACTTCATATAAAACGACAAAATATAAACATTGAATATTATAATAAAGCCTGTCTTAGTATCATGCACCCATATCTACAACTTCATATAATACGACAAAATATAAACATTGAATATAATAAAGCCTGTCTTAGTATCATTATAAAGATAAAGCGATTTCCTTGGATTCATTATCGTATGATATTCAACAACCTGCGTTCAAATAACGAAAATATTGTTGACCGTATTCGACCCTACTACATACACTACAAGACTACGTTAAGATTACATCATCTACCTGGTGTGTGGACTCAAATCACCCACCGGTACTCTGCAAGATTACATCATCTACCTGGTGTGTACCTACATCCACTAGTGCCGCACGGGTTTTGGTTATCGAGAACAGTAACACCAGGAACATAGCTCAACCAGGAACAAGTTCCTGGTCATGTTACTGTTACGGTGTGTGTGTGTAGAGAGAGAGAGAGAGAGAGAGAGAGAGAGAGAGAGAGAGAGAGAGAGAGAGAGAGAGAGAGAGAGAGAGAGAGAGAGAGAGAGAGAGAGAGAGAGAGAGAGAGAGAGAGCGCAAATCAGCCTACGTTCCTCCCTCCAGTCTGAACCTTTCGTCTGTTTGTGGTTGGTACCACAAACACGAGTACGCAACCTCTCGTCTGTCTGTGGTTGGTACCACAAACACGAGTACTCAACCTCTCGTCTGTCTGTGGTTGGTACCACAAACACGAGTACGCACGCCGTACCCGTGTCATCTATGCGCCGTACAACAACTTAGGACATGACTGATACGAAACTCTCTTCGACCGGAACAATCGCACCAGGAACAACGCCACCAGGAACATAATCGTACTAGTGCTGGGTCGAGTTTGAAACGATCAAATCGAGCGGGTTTTCGATCGAGTCCTCTAAAATCGAGTCGGTTTCGGGTCAGTGACGTCATCGAGCAGTGATTCGTTTGAAAAAAAAAACAAAAAAAAAAAAACACGAGCATCTCGGTTGCCACAGGAAACTTCACAGTCCCCTCCCTCTCTTATGTCTGTGGCTGGCTCAAGGAATTTACCCAATGGAAACCGTACGGTGCTTTTATTGGCTAACCAACCAGCGGCCTCGATGAGAAAAATATCCGCCATTTTGCTGTTGGCTGGGAATCGCGTAGTAAACAAGCGCCGATCGGCCGTTCATGAAAACAAGTTGCTGCTCGCTCGTTTAACTCAAAATTATTCAAAACGATCTCTCTAAAATGATATAAATGTGACTTCTTAAGGTTTTCTTCACGGTCAAAACCACACAACATTCTATTAATGATTACGTCCGAGGCAAAAAGGAATATTGACAGGTCGACCGACAGTTGAACTCGTGAGACGACAAACATCAATGCGAAGTGTAGCGAGAGTCAAGCTATTGTTTGTCTTGTCCTATTCTATATAGAGAAAAGGATAAATAGTATAGCCTCTTGTGTGTGTGGTTGCGTGTCATAGTCTTGTTTTTAAATTGTTTCTGTTGTTTATGTGTGTAGTGATGACTCTCTCACACTCAATTTCAATGCCGAAAGAGGAATTCCCGCACACAAGAAAGGGGAATTGGGGTGGTATTTGGCATACATATTGTATAGTATCTAGTTCTAAATAGATAACTGATTAGAATTATATTATGATATATAAACACAATGCCAAATACAATTCCGAAGTTTCCTTATTTCAAATGAAGTAAAGCTCCAAAACCTAATGGTAGTGATTGTAGTACTGAGTGTTAGTGAGGTGATGTGGTGTTGGTGGTGGTTGTAGTTGTAGTAGTAATAGTGATGATGATGTGGTGGTGGTGATGATTGTAGTTGTAGTAGTAGTGGTAGTGATGATGATGTGGTGGTGGTTGTAGTAGTAGTGGTAATGGTAATGATATGGTGGTTGTGGTGGTTGTAGTAGTAGTAGTGGTCGTGATGATGATGTGGTGGTGGTGTTTGTAGTAGTAGTGGTAATGATGCGGCTATGTGGTCTACTAGTATGACACTCGCTTCCGGATCGGAAGGTCCTGGGTTCGAGCCTCGCGCTCGGCGCATAGTTGAGTCCTTGGAAAAGGCTCTTTACTCACATTCTCTCACCGTACTCAGGTGTAAAATGAGTACCTGGCCGTTAACAGAGTTGTCTTTGTCCGAAACATTGTAATATCGCCTAACAGGCGTCATGTCCCGTCCGACATGTTAAATGTTGACCAGGGACCCCTTGTAAAGCGCTTTGAGCACATTTAGTAGATATTGCACTATATAAAGCTCAATTTAAAAAAAAATATATTTCAATGATGATGATATGGTGGTGGTGGTTGCAGTAGTAGTAGTGGTAGTGATGATAATGTGGTGGTGGTTGTAGTTGTAGTAGTAGTGATAGTGATGATGATGTGGTGGTGGTTGTAGTAGTAGTGGTAGTGATGATGATGTGGTTGTGGTGGTTGTAGTAGTAGTTGTAATGGTGATGATATGGTGGTAGTGGTGGTTGCAGTAGTAGTGGTAGTGATGACGATGTGGTTGTGGTGGTTGTAGTAGTAGTGGTAATGGTAATGATATGGTGGTAGTGGTGGTTGTAGTAGTAGTAGTGGTAATGGTAATGATATGGTGGTGGTTGTAGTAGTAGTGGTCGTGATGACGATGTGGTTGTGGTGGTTGTAGTAGTAGTGGTAGTGATGCTATTGTGGTGGTGGTTGTAGTAGTTGAGGTAGTGATGTGGTGGTGGTTGTAGTAGTAGTATATATAGTAGATGATGTGGTGGTTGGAAAACACATTACAGGTTATTATAATACATGATTACACACATTCTCTAACTTCATTTTTTGACAGCTTCGTTGTGCCATAAATATACGCAACAGTTCTGAAACATTTTATTGTGGATTTTGATATCGTTTGTTGTTTTTCTTGTGTCGTTATGTTGACATAGATACCGAATGAATGGTAATTACTACATTCTCAGCCAACAACAAAATGGCGCTGAATGCTTTCATTGGTGGACACTTTTTAGGCTTCGTACGTATTCTCATTCGTTTAATTCTATGGGCTGGCTTGACTGCAGCTGGTTATGATGGGGGCTGCCAGATGGCCAAGTTCAAAATTGGTTACTAAGAAATGTTTTTCTATTATTATTCATTTTTTTAAAAAATCTTTTATTTTTAAAAAAATGAAAAAATAAGTTTTATCCAACTGTAGTCGATTGTTTTATTAATTAAAATCAATGAGTTTTTCAAGGGAGTCAGGATGATTGTGGTGTTTGATAATGTGAGGTTCTATTTGACTATTTGGCCAAGAAAAAAATTTGGCTGTTTGGAAGCCTTGATTTTATTTATTTTAATTAAATTTTTTTTATGATCGTTCGTCGCATCACACGCACACACGCACGCACACACACATACACGCCATCAAAACTGCATCAGTTGTTGATTTGGTGAAGGGGTGGCACGTCAACCCCCCCCCCCCCCCCCCCCCCCCCCTAATCAGAGAAGGAATACAGCGATATTCACCTTGACATATATCATATTTATGTCGCGCCAAAAGTTGTCGGGTGTAACCTACATGAACGCCCCCACCTCACATTTGTCACTGGTCGTCATCGAGGCGCGCGCTTTCTTGCTTTGTCGGTTACCTTTCATCACACATGTTCAAATCTTTATCTTATAGCCTATTTACTACTACTGCTATTAATTTTATTTAAACAGGTGATATTACGGTTGTTGCCTTTCCTGCTCTCGGCTTAGTTAGGTTGCTTTAAAATTTGGGCAGGAATATGAATATTTAACATTGTTACTTTCTGTTTAGTTTTTCTTTGTGTATGTATGTGTGTGTGTCTGTTATTGTTGTTGTGGCTGTTGTTGTTTTGTTGAGTTTTGGGGGCGTTTTTTTGGTTTATTTTTGGGGGGGGGGGGGGGGTGCTTTTCTGACATCCAAACACCAAACCCGAGACTATTTATTTATTTACATTTAGTTACTTTGGTTTCTTTTTTTTTCTCTTCATTTTGTTTTTGTTTTTTTTTTGTTTGTTTGTTTTTGTTTCCTTTTTTTGGGAATGGGAAGAAGGGGTAGTTTTATCCTTGGTCTTTTTAAAAGATGTATGGGATTACCTAACTTGGAACGCACAATAGGGATCGGCGTCGTTTCTGAGTTCAGTCATTTTTTTTTCATTTTTTTTATTGCTCAGTCCATTAAAGTGGAAGTAGGTATGTAGCTGGGTGGACGCTATTTTAGATCAACGGAAAGCACTTTTCGATTTACTAGCAATGCTAGTAGCATCCTATTAAAAGTTTGGGGTCCCAATAGCTCAGTAGATAGTGCACTCGCTTAACATGCAAGGGAACCGAGCTCGATTCCGGGTGAAGTAGATACATATATTCTGACCCCTTGTCTACCTAGTAGTGATTGGGAAGCAAAGTCTGTTAGATCTGGCGGAAAGTTCCTTGCGATAGACTAATGGGCAATTGCTTTCGTAAGTTTTCCGATATGGAAACCGGACTGAACTCCGGCTTCATCGGGCCCAATAGCTCTGAAGAAGTACTTTTAAAAAAATTATTAAAAGCATGCATTTGTTGCGATCCTTAATGTTGTGATTATTAGTTGTTCTGTGGCTCAGCGGTAAGGTGTCTCTTCTTGTCATAAATCAAGCGATGTTAAGCGTTGTAAGTGGTCGAGTGGGTGACAGTGATCCTGGAAAATTCTGATCCCGAAGTTAAGTCCTTGTGTAAGGCACTTACCACACATTACTTTACTCGACTCAGGTGTGAATGTATAACTATCTATAAGCAGTGACGGATACTATTAAGAGTTTTAGTACAAAAAAGACCCGAAACAGGCGACTGGTACTTTATGAAATGGATGTAGGTTTGTATGGCCTGCTAGGGGGAAAATTGAATTATTATGAAGTTCATTGATCCGTGGAAATGAGCTTTGAATTCATACACCTGCTTGACCACTCCGATTCCAATATAAACAACTGATTAATGTTCCCATATTATAAACTATAGTTAGCTGAAAATCTTTCTCTGTCGGGGCCCCAAAAGTATGGAATATATTAGACAAAGAAATCAAAGACGCTCCCGAGCTTTAATAATTTTAGGATTCTTTTGAAACTATTCCTTTTCAGATAAGTTAGCAATAGTATTTGTTTTTGTTTTTTTCCTAGGTATGGTCTTTTAGGAGCAATTTGTGAATTCTGCGAGCTGTTTTGATTGATGATTACATTAACATGTGTTGATATTTATTTTATTTATTATAATTAAGGTGATGATGATGCTGGGCTGCTGCTCCTGCTGATAATGATGGTGAAGATAAATAAATTATAAAAATAATAATAAATAAAATTCCCGTTATTCATCCCATAGGGGAGGTTTTTCTCTACGGTCTATTCTAAGGGAAGACTGGAATAACCCAGGCGTCAGCCACAGTGCAGCGCCGCAAATTGAGCTAGGACGAGGTGACTTGCTCAAGGCCACACAGTGCAGCGGCGGGTGATCGAACTCGGTACCTTTGGGGTGCGAACCAAAGACCGAACCGCTGAGCCACGCTGCCCCTAATGATGATGATGATGATGATGATGGGAACTAACAAATTACACAGGCATCTAACATTGAAACATTCCATATTCAAAGCTAACGTTTTACTTTACTGTAGGGTAGTGTTCATTGATAGATGGATGCGTGTGTGTCATAGAAATAGCCATAGTGTCTGTCTGTGTGTGTGTGTGTGTGTGTGTGATATTCAACCTTTAGTAGGTTTAATGAAGTCTTGTCACACACGCGTGATACACCTACACGAATTTCCCTGCCACCCAGACACACTAACATCTGACAAGGAGTGAGGGCTGTGGAAGAACCACAGACTACCGTGTGCAAACGATGGCGATTGGTATCGGATGGCAAACTGTGATCGTTTGAAATGATTCGAAACACTCGTTACTCGTTACCCCTCCGCTCGCTCGGATCGTGATCGTCTCAAATCTCAAGATCGTCTCAAGCTCGTCTCAAGTCTCAAGCTCGTCTCTACTCGTCAACCCGAATGATCGTTTTACCAACTCGCTCTTCCGGAATTGAGATCGGACGGTGAATCGTGGCTTCGCGCTCGAATGTCGATCGAGTAAAAGCGATCGAATAACCCAACACTAAATCGTACCAGGAACATGAAAATGTTCCGAATGCCCGCCGCTAACATCCACCTCATCAAAACTCGATTAACAAACACAGACAATTACAACACACGACCTCTGTCGACTACTACACACGAACTCTTTGTCAACACATGGCTGAGTTCATAACTTTCTTTTGACTTGCTGGATAAGTCAAACTTCATTTAAATTCAAGATCTCGCACACAGTTAATTCTTGAATTTTTACAATTTCATCTACAATGAGATTCAACGTATACACAAGACAACCACACATATCAACGAGGAGAATCGACCTAGATGCCGGAGATGAATGGATTACAGCGACGTCACAAGACCAAGAAATCAACGTTTTAATGTACCCATTTTTCAGCGGTTGCATCTTATATCTTCCTTCCAACAGGTCGAGCACACGTTTGCTACATGTAGTCTTTTTCGTCCCAATTCAAAAGACTCGAACAAATACAACATACTAATTACAAAAGATGGTCACTTTAGTAACAGCCCACAATCACATACTGTGTTAGATTTTACTTATTTAGTTATTTACAATATACTAAATATGAACAAGTCGGACAGACTAATGACTGATTATTTATTTATTAAACACTAAATATTTGAATGTGAAGACAGTATGGTGATAATTCGAAGACATTTACCGAAGAAAAAGTTTTTATAAAATAACAATGATTAGAGTGAATTTATGACACTTGGGCTATTCCGTGACCACAACACACACAACAATGCAACACGTAGACTACATGCGAACACCTCAACTCTTAATAAGAGTCTTATAGTTGATATATTTTTTTCATGACAGGAAAACTCATTCTAAATGGAGACAATGACTTAATTAACAATTACTGACAATTTTTACAGGATGAATCATTCTCAAAACGAACTGATTACCGAGAAATGTGATCTCTAATGGATGACCACATAGTACAATTTGACCTCAATTTACTTGTAAACTACACCCTGATGACTTAAAAATGGAATTGATATCATTATCGATGTAATACCTTAAATAGTATAATCGATATGATCTATAGAGCAGTAAAGTTAGGTGCCCAAACGTAAACAAAGGTCGAGAAGCACGTGGCAAACCACATGTCTGTCTTGACAGCTCACGTTCCAATGTAAATAATAGAAAAAATAACTTTAAATTGGCTGTTAGGTGGCAAAGAAACACATATTCATAAATACTCGATCATGCATCAAATAATGTCTAGATATGGATATTTTATGGAACAAAAGGTAAAATTTTCAAAATTTATCAAAAGTTACAGTCTATCTATTTTTAGACCAGAGCAAATTATTGCGCTGGTGTGAACAAACGAGAATTATTCGGAGCTGATTTTCATAATAATTTAGCCTTATATTATTATTTCTGCAACTGTTAGATTTTATGTAAACATATTTTCAATACTGAAAGTGTATTGCCAAACTCAAACTACAAAATTGGGAGACCTATATTGTGCGTAAATTATTCCGGTCCTAACGGAAATCACTAGCAATTGTTATTGTTTACGTTTGGGGCACCTAACTTTACTGCTCTATAAATATTTTAATCATATTTGGTGTTGGTAAATTTAAACTTTCATCATTTTTAATAGATAGATATCTTAACATCGATGTTGTAATACTTTTTTTTAAAAAACTATAACCGATATATATATATATATATATATATATATATATATATATATATATATATATATATATATATATATATATATATATATATATATATATATATATAAATGTTGTAATCAACTTTGGTGTTGGGTAATTTGAAGTTCAAACTTTTAAAAATATTTAATTGGTATAAGTGTTGTCATTTTGATGAACTATTTCTTACATTTTATTATCTAATTTTAATTAGACGTTACATATACATTTAATCTCTTACTTTTTTTTTATAATTAAAATTGTTTTTAACTCAATTTAAATTCTAAGAAAGGGGCGTATGCAAGAGAGTAAGCTTATGCAAAGGGCTATCTAAGAATTTTAGTGCCGGGTGGTAAATTGTTCCAGCAAATGGGTTTAATGAGTTCACAATGCAATTATTATTATATCAATAAAACTTGGTTTGTGAATGATACGTTTGGGACCTGTGAATGATACGTTTGGGACAGTTTTAGGTCCAAGTTAGTGGACAGGTTATTGTGTTAAGTACTAGTTATTCAATCATTCTTAAATTGGTTTAGGGACATTGGAACAGGTGAAAGGGACATAAATCAAAATAAATAACGTTATATCACAAAAGGTGGGGTTTGACATTAATATGTAGGAATTGACGTTTCAGGTTTGAATATGATTTGGTCTTACTCTTAGGGGTTGGATTGTAGACTGACAGGGAACTGTTGAAACTACAAGGGGGCGTGAAAATAATGGAACTACGGGTAAAAATTTCGATAGGTATAAAATTGGATGTTTCTAATGAAAACGGGATTCTGCATTCTACTTTACGATGAGCTGCACGTTCCTAGCGTCCTACTAAGAATCTATATTCCACGCATATTGAAAATGGTTACTTAGGCAAAATGACTTTACATTTGGGCTGATTTTACGAATTTGGAATTTATGACCATGCTATTTGATTTGGATTTGGAATTAATCATGATTTGGATTTGGAATTTATCACAACAAATAAAACTGTACGAAATGAAACTTGGACTTGGAATCTGGACTTTTATTTGAATGTCTTGATGTTGCACATTCAGTTATCATCATCGGTCCTTGAACTCGTTCGTCATTATAAACATCTACAACACAACGCAAAGGATAATATTACTATCTATCAAAAACACCACTATGCGATCACAAGCCATTACATATATGTGCAACTCCGCCCCAGCGGCCGCAATGCAAATCAGCGATTTTTTGCCATTTTTTGCGGCCGCAAGCGATGCAAAAAACTGCCATGACAGATCTATTTAATTTTGTCCGAACTTTTTCCCTGCGAGCGATACGCGCACTCGTTTCCTCTTTATGCATAACCAGAAAATCATTTTTGGAACTCTCAGTCAAATCAGACAAACATTTGAGAAGACGACTGCTGGTGTGCAGGCTAAGGGCTCATCGCTGTATGGTAGTGTTATACCGATCAATCCTCCAGGACCATGACCATATCTCATAAATGTAGTTTTTATGAAAATGCATTCCAGTGTGACGCATGGCATGTTTGCCTTTCAGGAATTCATGCATCACTTCTTGAGGTAAATTTTCCCATGTTTCACAGATAATACATACTATATGGGCAGCGTGGCTCAGTGGTACGGTCTTTGTTTCCTACCCGAAAGGTACCGAGTTCAATCACCCGCCGCTGCGTTGTGTGGCCTTGAGCAAGTCACCTCGCCCTAGCTCACTTTGCGGCTGACGCCTGGGTTATTCCAGTCTTCACTTGGAATAGACCCTAAAGACAAACTTCCCCTTGGGGATGAATAAAGGGAATTTAATTTATTTATTTTATTTTATATACTGTATCTTGCATATTTTCAAATGGTTGGCTGTAAAGAAATATGGCAACATCATGCCTACCGCTAACTAATGCAGCAACCATTCTGCCTCACGCTCTAACGAAAGAGTGAAAATGGAGAGGCTTCGTATGGGAACAAAACAGAAAATGGACGTTTCGGGTACAAACCCTTCGTCAGCACAACACAGAAATTAACATGGAAAACAAATAAAATAAAGTAAAATGCAAAATAACTTGTATCATCTGAAATCAATGGTGGTTGCAGTATGAATGAAACGTTAGCGTGGCCTGGGTAGTCAGTAGGGTGTCCCAAGGGGGTGATAGGGGTGGAAAGAGAGGTCAGCATGTGGAGGGACAGAATCGACTAGAAAATAATGGAAGATAAGACATTATTATTGTAAGATTGGAAGTAGGAGTAGGAGTAGAATAAGTCCTAGAAGTTGTATTATAATAAGAAGAATAGTGGTAGTAGTAGTAGTAGTAGTAGTAGTGGTTTGTTTTGTTTTGTTTTTAAGGGTTTTATGGCGCTTGCAACACATTTTAATCATTTAGGTTATATCAGCGCCAGTAAAAAGGAAGAAAATGGGATAGTAAAAAGTCTAGAATTACAATGAAAGCACCAAAGAAAATGTAAGACATAGAGGAACTGAGAACAAATAGGGATCAGATGAAGATTCCAAGAGCATACTACCAATGTACTTAGTTTGAGATCACCTACAAGGAAAAAATATCATCTCCCAAAACAATGTTTGTTTTTGTTTTTAAGGGTTTTACGGCGCTTGCAACACATTAAGGTCATATCAGCGCCAGTAAAAAGGAAGAAAATGGGATAGTAAAAAGTTCTAGAATTACAATTAAAGCACCCAAGAAAAGGTAAGACAAATGGGAATTGGTTCAAATAGGAAACAGATGTAGATTCCAAGAGCACACTATCAAAGTACTGAGTTTGAGATTACCTAAAAGTCTCCAGACACCAGCACAGGTCCCCACTAAGAGGAATACACTCAAATGTTTACAAATCATATATTAAAAATGAAAAGAGTAACAGTACATAACAGAGAGATGATTTACAAGGAAAAAAATATTATCTCCCAAAACTATAACTATACATTCGACTGTTTCCCTCTCAGCCAAGGACTTCGTCCAAGGTCAGGACAAAACCAAGCAATCTCATTCCAAGACATAGACAGAAATTTATTTTTTTTGTTTGTTTGTTGCTTTAGGTCTCTTCCAACACAATTGAGGTTTTATGAGAGACCGCTGAAACAAAAAAACAAGCAATCTAACAAAAACAGTACAAATGTAAATCAAAATCATAACCTAAAGATATCATAAGCTAAATTATAAATAACCAAGAACAAACAGGCAGAAGATTTACAGAAAAAAAAATATCCCCTGTCAAAAATACAATCACAAACCAAAGAAGCAGGATAGGCTAGTAAAGAGAAGAAGAAACGACATCACTATCGGATCGTACACCCATGCGAACATCATAGGTATACGATTCAAGGGTGATGCTCCCATCCAACCACCCGCACATACATAGACAGAAAGCAATTGGAAAACAGATAAGAGGGGATAGAAGACACAGCAAGTACCTCGCTGCCCGCTATGGGAGGTAGGAACCCCACCCAGTCCCAAAACAATAATTATGCATTTGACTGTTTCCCTCCCAGCCAGGACTCCGGTGAGGGCCAGGAAAAAAAAACAAGTAATCTCATTCCAAGACAAAGACAGAAAGCATGTTGGAAAACAGATATAAGGGGATAGAAGACACAGTATGCACCTCCCTGCCCGCTATGGGAGGTCAGGATCCCCACCCAGAGTAGTAGTAGTAGTAGTAGTAGAAAGTTGTGGAACAGTAGGGGGGGGGGGGGGGAGAGGTGAAAAGGTCACGGGGGGGGGTTGAATGGGCAAGGTTAGAGCGGGGGTCGAATCTTCGCGAAGGAAATACAAATAAACAACACCAAGAGATGAAGTGAGTAGGAAAGTGCCAGAAGACGAGAGAATAAAAAATTTTCGCGGGCGGTGATGGGGGTTTGAACCCGTGACCTTATTGGCACGACAACTCTGCCTGGCCGGTGAGAGCGTGAATCCACCGTATGAGCTATCCACGATCCCAAAAAAGATCGTCTCTAACTCAGGTCATTATTCGAGCTCCCTCTCTCTCTCACCAACTACTTGAGATCGCGGGTCCAACACACACAACCTCCGCGAAGTTAGTTCGCCAGCAATTAAGCTGAATAGCCAATATTCTCAACACAAACATATAACATGTTGTTGTTAAGGGTTTTACGGCGCTTGCAACACATTTAGGTTATATCAGCACCAGTAAAAAGGAAGAAAATGGGATAGCATCCAAGAGAAAGTAAGACATAGGGGAACTGGGAACAAATAGGGATCAGATGTAGATTCCAAGAGCATATCACCAATGTACTTAGTTTGAGATCACCTATAAGTCTCATCCAGACACAAGAACAAAATCCAACCAAAGAGGAACACACTCAAATGCTTACATTATACATTTAAAAATAACAAATATACTAATACATAACAGAGAGATGATTTACAAGGAAAAAAATATCATCTCCCAAAACAATAACTATGGCTTTGACTGTTTCCCTCCCAGCCAGGACTCCGACCAGGGCCAGGAAAAAAACTAAGTAATCTCATTCCAAGACAAAGACAGAAAGCATGTTGGAAAACAGATATAAGGGGACAGAAGACACAGTGTGTACCTCCCTGCCCACTTTGGGAGGCAAGGATCCCCACCCAGAAACATATAACATAGAAACAATTGAGACATTGAGTATGCTCCGATATTTGGGGTGAATTTTTAATTCAGAAAAGTGAGTGGAGCAGGCACTTATGTTGGTAACAAAAAGAGATGAAGTGAGTAGGAAAGTGCTAGAGGACAATAGAGAATAAAAAACATTTTCGCGGCGGTGATGGGGGTTTGAACCCGCGACCTTACCGAACGGTCAGGTAGGTTTGTGACAGGAAAGTGGAGTCGATGGGTCGATAGATAGGGAAGGAAAAAAAGGGGGGATTTGGGTAAAAGAAAGAAAGAGAGAGAGAGAGAGAGAGAGAGAGAGAGAGATAGAGAGAGAGAGAGAGAGAGAGAGAGAGAGAGAGAGAGAGAGAGAGAGAGAGAGAGAGAGAGCCCCTATCACCCCCTTGGTTTTGTTTTGTTTTGTTTTTAAGGGTTTTACGGCGCTTGCAACACATTAAGGTCATATCAGCGCCAGTAACAAGGAAGAAAATGGGATAGTAAAAAGTTCTAGAATTACGATTACAGCACCCAAGAGAAAGTAAGACATAGGGGAACTGGGAACAAATTGGGATCAGATGTAGATTCCAAGAGAATACCACCAGTGTACTTAGTTTGAGATCACCTATAAGTCTCATCCGGACACAAGTACAAAATCCAACAAAGAGGAACACACTCAAATGCTTACATTATACATTAAAAATAACAAATATAATAATACATAACAGAGAGATGATTTACATGGAAAAAAATATCATCCCCAAAACAATAACTATGCATTTGACTGTTTCCCTCCCAGCCAGGACTCCGACCAGGGCCAGGAAAAAGACCAAGCAATCTCATTCCAAGACAAAGACAGAAAGCATGTTGGAAAACAGATATAAGGGGATAGAAGACACATTATGTACCTCCCTGCCCGCTATGGGAGGTCAGGATCCCCACTCAGTCACCCCCTTGGGACACCCTACTGACTACCCACGCCAAACAAACGTTTCATTCATACTGCAACCACCAGTGAGTACGGACGATACAAGTTATTTTGCATTTTACTTTATTTTGTTTTCTATGTTAATTTGTGTATAGTTGTGCTGACGAAGGGTTTGGACATGAAACGTCCATTCTCTGTTTTGTTCCCATACGAAGCCTCTCCATTTTCACTCTTTCGTTAGTATTTTCACGATCACTGACTTCAGGCAGCCCCTACCGTTTTCTACTTCTCAGGAACGTTGAGAAGGTAGATGTTAAACTTCGCAAGTCGATGCACATGCTGGCAACAACGCCTAGAGAATGGGGCTCGATAATGGCAGCAATCCAGCCCCCCATGTTTGGCGGGAGACGATTACAAAGTACTGGCTTAATAAGATCAAAGAGAGAGGGAATGGGGATACCCCTCTCAAGTGCATAATGGACGGTGCCCCCGTTTAGCCAAAATAAGTCCCCAGCAACCCTTGTACGTAGATTCCCTGACTTCGGGCAAAGATGCATATACGAGATGGAAGTCAGTTTGGATGAACTCAATCCCTCGAGGGGGTGGGGACAATGACTCCTTGAAACTGGGAGAGAAGTTGTCGAGAAACCTTCCTAACGACAAAATCACTTCATCAGTGGGGACTTTCCACCTGTCCAATATGTACCCGTTGTGGTAACGAGCCCGAAACCGCAAGCATCTAGTTGAACGTTCGGTTGCGACAGTGCGGTAGGAATTTGCTGATGGATCGATCGTCTTCACAGAGTAGTGTGAGCACCATTAGAAGCTGCTGCCACCTTGGGAAGTCAGAAGACCCCACCTACTGTTGTAACTGGGTTCCTGTTTTTTTTTTTTATGTTTGTTTTTAAGGGTTTTACGCCGCTTGCAACACATTTAGGTTATATCCGCGCCAATAAAAAGGAAGAAAATGGGATAGTAAAAAGTTCTAGAATTACAATTAAAGAGAAAGTAAGAGAAAGGGGAACTGTGAACAAATAGGGATCAGATGCAGATTCCAATACCACCAATGTACTTAGTTTGAGATCACCAAAACAATAACTATGCATTCAACTGTTTCCCTCCAGCCAGGGCCAGGACAAAACCAAGTAATCTCATTCCAAGACAAAGACAGAAAGCATATTGGAAGACAGATATAAGGGGATAGATGACACAGTATGTACCTCCCTGCCCACTATGGGAGGTCAGGAACCCACCCAGGCTTCCTGTTATACATGGGTTCCACTGTAGTAAAGTCAACTTCTGACTCATTCCTGTTACAGTGATACAATTCTTTCTCATCATCTAAATTGTCGACTTAGTGTATAATTAGCGAAATATAACAAGAAAGAACAATGATTACTTAACACCAATACAAATTTTATGGTTTAATAAAATGCAAACTGATGTTTATACCTTTAATGGTTTTGAGGCGCTTGCAACACAATTCGGGTCATATCAGCGCCAGTAATAAGGAAATAATAGATCTTAGATAGTAAACATTTTATTCAAAACTTTTTTGTTTATATAAATAAAGACAACAACTTGTGAATATTCACGGATAATTAAATTTTAAATAACATCTATCTATTGACATTCAACACAGAATAATTAAAAATCATTTCAAGACATATAACAATAAGGTAACACTTGTGACAAACAGAATAAGCTTTAGATAAAAAGAACAAAAATTTTCAAATTCAATATGTCCTTGCAGGAAAATGCAAACCCACCTGCAGTGATATAATTTTGCCTTGCACATGTCTTCATCACATATTTTGTAAAACTTGTTTAAAAATTAAATTTTTGGTGGCTTTTTTTTCTATCCCCTAGCATATTAGTGTGGACAATCAGAATTCCTTGTAGAATCGATTAATGTACTTTTGCAGTATAAAAAACACATATTACTCAAATGCTAGGACTTTTATTCGGGATCTTAATTACAAGATTGGTAGTACATTGGTTGATTTATTTGGGTTTTCTTTTTTTTTTTTTTTTTTTTGTTATAGAACATTAGTAATGGATTTTTTTTGTTTTTAGAGATTTAATGGCACTTGCAACACAAATGGGTCAATTAAGCGCCAGGAAAAGTAATTCGACAGGCTTAGAGATAAAGGGGTGGGGGGGGGGGGGGAGTAGATGATAAAATAAATAGTCTGAGACCAAAAAGAAAAAAAAAATCATCACATCACCCGGATCTCTGCCAAAAATGAAAATATATTTGCATTATAACTTACAGTATCTAATACACATACAAGATTTGACTCAAGTTTAATGTAATCATATATAGATATAAGGTATAATACCAAAAGATGATTTATAATGAGAAAAAAAATCACCTGTCACTTAAGTATAACAGTGGCCATAATCCAATGAGATGCTATGATCCCAAGCCCAGGATTTTCTCCTGCCCTTTGTGTACAAAAATACTCAGTCCATCTGGATAGCAAGTGACACCGATAGGTTTATCTCACAATGCACTATGCAGGAGAAGGTTGCTGTAATCTTTTTTCAGTTTCGAAAAGAAACAATCCCCTCCACACCCCCAAAAATATCTCAGAATACAGTTACGGAGTTGCATCAGCGGATTAAATCTGCAGTTATATGAAACAGCAAAGTTTGAGTTATTTTACCAGAGCTGTATAAGTAACAAGATAAAAGGGAGAACAGTAGTTGATAGAAAAATATCCACCTCCGTTAGCCTGAAACAAACACCATTGCCTCTCCTAGATCTTTGTCAAAAATTAAACTGTACAGATGAATGAGTACAACGTGCATAACTTTTAATCAACTCTCTCTATCTCTCTCATTTCCTAAAGAAACAAAGACTAAACACAAAGATGATAGAAAAAATATCCACCTCTGTATAGCCTGAAACAAACATTGCCTCTCCTCGATCTTTGCCAAAAATTAAAATGGATGAATGAATGACTACAACGATGTGCATAACTTTTAATCAACTCTCTCTCTCTCTCTCTCTCTCTCTCTCTCTCTCTCTCTCTCTCTCTCTCTCTCTCTCTCTCTCTCTCTCATTTAAAAAAGAAACAAAGACTAAACACAAAGATGATAGAAAAAAATATTCACCTCTGTATAGCCTGAAACAAACATTGCCTCTCCTCGATCTTTGCCAAAAATTAAAATGTATGGATTAATTACTATAACAAAGTGCATAACTTTTAATAAGCTCTCTCTCTCACTTCAAAAAGAAACAAAGACTAAACATAAAGTAAAAAACAAACAAACGAAAACAATATATTATTTATATTGTTGAACGCAGTGATTCCATTTTCTTAATAATATCTTCACACTTAGCTGTTAAAGCAGCTTCAGTGTCCAAATACTGGTTACGACCTAATTTGCCAGACACCAACTTTTCAGCAGCTGTAATTGCATTTCCAACCTGATCCTTGTATTGACTGTCAAGTCTTTGAAGCTCGCTCACCTGTGAATGGATAAAATGTAATAATTTAATAATAGTTTTAATTTAGTGTTTGTTTTAAAGGGTTTTTACTGAAATTTAGTCATTTCAAAGCCAGTAAAATGGAAAAACATGGGATAATAAAAATTCTAGATTTACAAGTACACACTAAAAAGTAAGACAGAAGAATAGTTCAAAAAGACACAAAAGCCTTATTCTGACATAAGCACAAGATTTCAGTAAAAGGAATACACTTAAATGCTTAAACAAACAGGGTTCCCAGACAAATATTGAAAAATTTTGCATGACCCCCAAATTTTTTCAAGACCTCTTAATTGAGCCAACACCAATCACATCAATTTAAATAATATCTTATACATACTACAAAATTGCCTTTAAATATTTTGCTTTCCTTAGTTGTTACTGCTAACAGTAATTATTCACCTGATCTCCTTAAATGATTCTATAAGAGTATTGAGTAGGCCTAAAACTAATGTTTAAAAAATTATTAATAGTTAATAACTCATGAAGACCTTTTGAGATCTACTTAAAATAGTGAGACAACTAAGTTGAAAAGATGCCTGGTATACCACAAAAATCAATATTATATCCTTGTTGCTTGTCTATATACAAAAATGTATTTGTTTACTTAAAATTAGAGACTCTAAACCTTTAAAAAAATTTATGTTTTGCCATCCAGTGGCGACATGGTTAAAATGCTGACTCAGCGTTTTACACATTATTTTGGGTATATCTCAAAACATAAATTCTAGTTTAAGGCCTGATATTTGGCTTGAAAACTCCTATGGACATCCTTTCACACCTTACAAAAGCTGATGTTTAGTAATTTTATCATATTTTTAAATAAATCAGCCATGTTTGTTTTTGTTTTTAAGGGTTTTACGACGCTTGCAACACATTTAGGTTATATCAGCGCCAGTAAAAAGGAAGAAAATGGGATAGTAAAAAGTTCTAGAATTACAATTAAAGCACCCAAGAGAAAGTAAGAAAGGGGAACTGGGAACAAATGAGGATCAGATGTAGATTCCAAGAGCATACCACCAATGTACACATAGTTTGAGATACCTATAAGTCTCATCCGGACACAAGCACAAAATCCAACAAAGAGGAATACACTCAAATGCTTACATTATACATTTAAAATAACAAATATAATAATACATAACAGAGAGATGATTTACAAGGAAAAAAAATATCATCTCCCAAAACAATAACTATGCATTTGACTGTTTCCCTTCCAGCCAGGACTCCGACCAGGGCCAGGACAAAACCAAGTAATCTCATTCCAAGACAAAGACGCAGAATGTACCTCCCTGTCCACTATGGGAGTAAATCAGCCATCATTAGGCTTTATCGAAGTCTCTGAATTTAGAGAATAATAACAGAAAAAATGTCCAAACTCAAAAACTATATCACTAATTTAAAAATCTCTTTGTAAGGTAAATATATAGCTATTAAACATTGGCAAAATTACAGCCAATTCTGGCAGTTACCTTTAGAGATCTATTTAAAATAGTGAGACAAGTTAGTCAAAAATAACATTTTGAGGGGAGAAAAAAGCAAAAATACATTTCATATCCCCGAAAAAAATACTAGACACATTTATTGTGCAGTAATCTACATATTCTATGATATGTTAAAACAGTGCGAACTGGTTCAAAAGACTGATAAGCTAACAGCAGGTATGGAAAACCCAAATTTAGATTATATAATTGTTGTCTTTAAGTTGCATTCAATAGGTAGAACATTTTTTTCCTGATTAAAATGGTATAAAAATTATTTAAATTGGTTAAAAATTTAAAAAGATATGTTATTTCGAAATTTGTAGAAAATCGCCAAAATTTGTCCTTCTTTGAAAGCAACCTTTTGTCCGTTTTCAAAATGCCGTATTTTCATAAATATTCAAGCCAGACCTCTGTAACTTTCTAACAATACACATCTTTTTATAAACAATGTGTAGCTCAACTCTAAGTAAAATAGCAATAAATTGCCCCAAAGTAGCTGACAAAGCCAAAATTGTCAATTTCAACGCGAAGTTACGAAATATCAGCGATTGTGCCCTTGCCTGAGCCAGCATATGAGTGAAGTGAATACGACAAATGTTGTAGTTGTAGTTTCGTTTTCAGTTGGCTGGTGAAATCTTGCTTTCGTATACATCATTTTAAAGCTGAGATTTTAAACTGTCTTTTGATACCAGAATCGTCCAAATTTTCAAATTTTTCTCAATTTAAAGTTTTTAACTTGAAACTTCAAACTTTGAAAAAAATCATAAAAATGCGAATCTGGTATCGAATGAAAGCTTGTTCAATTTTCTTTCTGATGCAGCCATTGACGTTACTATTAATAGTGCTGACACGACCAGCCGAGCGGAGAGAAAAGACGATTTGAGTTGAAATTCTCGGTTTGCCAATAAAGCCATGACTTGATAAGAGGGTTTGCCGTACCTACTAACAATAACTTGTAAAGGATGTGGCCACCTGGTCAGTAAATACACAAACAAATATCTAAAAACTATTTTGTTTGATTTGAATCAGAAACCTAAAATGGCTTCATTTTACAGCCATTTCCACCTTTTAATGTCAAGAAGATGAGCCGTTTGTAGGGATTAGATGGAGGAAGTGGATTTGCAAATTTAAAATCTAAAGTGATGAAAGGAAAAAAGCACTAATGATTCATTATGCAGGAGATGAGATGTTTGATTTGTAAGACACATTTACTGCTGAGCATAAAGGAGAAACATACTCCTCATTGAGAAATTGTCTAACCACATATTTTACCCCTAAAACAAACATAACATATGAGGCTTTCAAATTTCAAAATTAAAACAAAACGAGGGTGAGATGATCAAACAGTTTAATTTCAGATTAGATTATTCGGAAAGAGAAGTTTTGTCTCAAATGATCAAAGGAATAATTACAACGTAGAGAGGTGAATGACAACCTTATTTTGTCACAATTACTATTTGAAAGGCGCAGTGATGAAGTGACAAGCAAGCAGAAGAATTTGAATCTGAAACGGTATACATGATCAACCACAGCATGGCAAAACCGAAACAACATAAAACAATTACCAACTTAAAAAGATATTAAGTCTTTAAAAGAACAACTTAAGGTAAAGACGAAAAATGGCATGATAAATATAAGCACTAACCTTTTCTGCTGCATCAGAGCCCTCTAATTTCAGCTGAGACTGAAGACCCTGAATTTGATTGGTCAAAGTTTTGTAGTCTGCGTCAATCTTCTTGCGTCCGGCAACAAAGGCAGTAGAATCCTTGCTAGCTTTGAACTTGTTGATAGCATCATCATAACTTTGATAAAGGGCACTGCGACGGTCATGGGCATTTTGAACCTCATCGACCAAATTGGACACTCTCAGACGACTTTCTTTGGCTTCATCCTAAAATTATTATTTCAATAATTTTATTGAATGAGCTGATCAAAATTTCTAAAATGCAACAGGCCTATTTCATTATCCCATTGAGGCCCAAAATAGTATTCAGGCCATATACTTTCTTTGTTTGGAATTAAATGGTGATAACATGGAAATGACTAGAATGCTAATTTGAAAATCAATTCAAACAACTTCCAAAATCGGCGTCTTGTTGCTAAAAATATAACAAACTTTAGATCATATCTGAAAAAAAATAAAATGGTCGCTTGGCTTAAGATTTGGAATTTTGACTCTTTATAAAATGGCTAAAGGCCTGAACTAAAATAATTTCAATTTAAAATATCTTTTTTTTAATATATATTCTCCTTTTCCATTGATTTTGGGACAGCAAATATCTTGAATGTATCAAGGAGTCAAATTAAAAATGGGCCAATTTTGAAGCCTTCATTCACATAAAGGAATTGAAAATTATGGTTTAAAAGGGAAAAGTGGATCCACCAAACCAAGGACGCAATGCGTCCAAACTTTAAGGATGGACAGGGAGAACAAATAGCATGTAACCCTTATGAATCACAACAAAAACCATTGATTTCAGTTATCCTAATACAGTAATGTAATAACAGAAGAAAAAAATGAGAGAAGTTTTTGTTTGTTGTTTGTTGCTTTAGGTCTCTTCCAACACAATTGAGGTTATATGAGAGACCGCTGAAACAAAAAAAACAAGCAATCTAACAAAATAGTACAAATGTCAATCAAATCATAACCTAAAGTATCATAAGCTAATTATAAATAACAAGAACAACAGGCAGAGGATTTACAGGAAAAAAAATATCCTGTCAAAATACAATCACAAACCAAAGAAGCAGGATAGGCTAGTAAAGAGAAGAAGAAACGACATCACTATCGGATCGTACACCATGCAACATCATAGGTATATGATTCAAGGGTGATGCTCCCATCAACACCCGCAAAATGAGAGAAGTGATGATTGAATGGTGGTAGTAGTGTAGTAATGATGAGTGTGGTGGTGGCTGTAGTAAGATAGTGGTGATGGTGATGATGATAATTGAAACACGGGTGGTCAATCGGAAATCACAACTTAAAGTGAGACATGCACACAACTTCCTCCAATTAAATCCATACAACAATAGAGGGGTGAAAGAATCACATCCTTCATGGGGGTTTATTTGATGGTACAGTGGTCTCTGTTTGTAAGTACGGTCCTCGGAGAATCAAGTAGAGCAAGCTTATAGCCGGATTTTTAAAAACAACACTTTTTTCCTCTCAAATCACAATTAAAAATAACTTTTTCCTCTGAGTTTCCAAATGTATAAATGTATGTACTCGGTTGCTTGCTTGGAACTGTCATTGGCCCATGAAAAAATCATTTTAGCTTTTTATATATTTGATTTCTTTAAAGGAAAGAAAACTTTTTTTTTTGCCATTATGCCATAAGATTGGAATGAGGGGAAAAAAGCTTGAGATTGTTGCTTGTTTGGTGGTGTTACCTTAATGGTATCATATATGAAATATTTGCAGATTATTTTGTAAATCAAAACTCACACATCAGAATGAAAGAAACAAAACAATCCCTCCCTCCCCATGAGAGAATAGAAAAAATGAAATTGATAGAGCATACACAACAAAATAATTTACCTTGGTGATGGCAAAGTCTAATCTCACATAGATGATGACAGTCAAGAAGAGCAAGTAAAAGGCACCAACAACAAGGAGAGGCTCTTGCAGAAGGTTTATCTTCTTGAATGTGTAATGAAGCTGAAAGAATGGGAAAAGGACATATTAAATATACCCAGGTCATCTGGATACAATTATCAATTATTAAATCCAACAATATACACTCTATACAACAAACTGGAATCAATTGATACAGATTTCCCTGTTTGCTAAGTTTTTTTTCGACTAAATGTACTGCCACCACAACTACTTTTTCACAAAATTCGCATCTTTATGCTATGTCCTTGATTGAATTGTCTTAAAAACGAGTCTCTATATCAAAAAACGCCTCTGCAATTTTATTTTTAGAGAATTCTTGTTTATGTATGTGCAAAATTTCTAGGCAATACCTTTGTGATTTGTTGAGAAAAATATCCCAATAACATGCAAATTTGTAGCTGTTTTTTAATTTTTCTCACAAAACTGAGATTTCTCTCCTTGGATGTAGAGTTATCCCGAAAGGAAGGAGCTTTTGGTTATAAATCATCAGCTGACGGATCTGCCATGTGTTCTGCTGGGAATCCAGAAATTGACTTCAAAATGGCCATGGGTATTCCAGTGTGTAGATACAAGTTCCCTAGTATTAATAGTGGTGGTGGTGGTCGACGTCATCGTAGTAGTATTGGTAGTAGTAGTAGTCGTAGTAACAGTAGCAGTAGCAGTAGCAGTTGCAGCAGCAGCATCAGTAGTAGTAGTAGTTTTATTATTATTATTATTATTATTAGTAGTAGTTTTATTATTATTATATTAGTAGTAGTAGTTTTATATTATTTAGTATTATTATTATTATAGTATTAGTATTAGTAGTTAGTAGTAGTAGTAGTAGTAGTAGTAGTAGTAGTAGTAGTAGTAAGTAGTAGTAGTAGTAGTAGTAGTCAGTAGAGCAGCAGCAGCAGCAGCAGCAGCAGCAGCAGCAGCAGCAGCAGTAGTAGTAGTAGTAGTAGTAGTAGTGCTAGTAGTAGTAGTAGTAGTAGTAGTAGTAGTAGTAGTAGTAGTAGTAGTAGTAGTAGTAGTAGTAGTAGTAGTGGCGGTGGCAGTAATTACTGTAGATATGGTGATGGTAAGTGTGACAAGGAAAAGGGCGCAGTAGATGCTAAAGAAAGGGTGAAGAAGGAATGGTTGCACAATGGAGGTTTGTCCATGATGATAGCGATGGTCTTATCTTGTGTTGACATGAGGCCCGAGTACCCAAGAGACATGATCAAAGGAGACCCCAGATCAGGAAGAAAACTAACCACCAATAAACATTGTCAGTGTCAGACTGTCTATTGGATATCCAGATTTTCAAAAAATCTTTTTAAATTTATGAAATCTTCAACTATTTTTATGACTTTTTTACACCCATAGATGCAAATTTACGACCTCTTATGACCTTTCTGATCAAGAGGTCAAATTTACGACTCTTTTATGACTTTAGAACCTAGCTGGACACCCTATATTGTTCTTATCCTTAATTTTAGTTTAAAATGAGATTATGAATGTTTCAATTTCTGTTAGCATTGCTGTATTAACACACCTGATATTGAGCTTGAGCTTTTCTTAAATGTAGCACAATATCAACTAAATGTGCCCAAATCGCTTTTACAAATGGTCCCTAGCCAACAGCAACATTTAACATGTAGGACAAGACATGACGCTTTTTAGGCAATACACTGTTAACGACTAGGTACTCATTTTACATCTTAGTACGGTGAGAGAATATGAGTAAAGAGCCTTTACCAAAGACTCAACTATGTGCCGAGCGAGGCTTGAACCCAGGACTTTCTGATCTGGGTGTCATACCACAAGACCACATAGCCACACATAATTTTATTGATTCTTATCCCAAAGACAGAGATCCCCCCTGTCTCTTGGTTGCAGTCACAAATATCCATTTTCTAAAGAGTTTGGAGAGAAGGAGAAGCAACACTTTCCTGGTATACCACATTGAAATGCACGGAGACAGTTCTTAATCTGGTCTAACTACTACTTTTGCTCAATAATTATCTCTTCTTTATAATACTTATCCAATAAGACACTTTTTATCATGACCAACTTTATCAAAGCCATTTTTGTATTTGATGTAACAATCATTTATTCACTTTATTTGAACATTTTCATATGATGTATATGATAGCAAACTTGTGCCAAAATATACACAAAAACACAAGGCTTGTATTTTTTTATTTTGGAATTTGATAGTATAATGAATACTGAAGTGGTGAAACCTGTCAAATAAACAGCTATGTACAGATTGTTGTTATCCCTTCGCTAGTACAGACATTCTAATAATATAGGCAGAAATTCCAAGTGGGACCACCACCTGCATTACAAACACATAGCTGCCAACTTTTCAAAATGCAAAAAATTATACGCGGTGCGGCGCGGACACCCAATTCATGTCTTAAAATGGCCTATTTATTAATGTACTAGAATGGTCAAAACTGTAATACTAAGATAGGCTTACCTTTATCATCATACTGGGTAGGCATAAGTGATGGGGAGGTGGTGACAGAAGCAGATTACTGAGGCTTGGGCTTAACAGCCTCCTTTGTGGCTGTCTTTGCCCTCTTCAGGAACTCTGAGCTGAACTCACTGTCATAGCATGGAGTGCTATTAGACTTGACAATGAGAAGTCCTGAAAGCATGTCTGTGCTCAGGCTGCCCCTGAAGTCAGTCTTATTTTTCCTAACTTGACTGAAAATTTTCTCACACTCACAATTGCTGTGTGGGATTGTGAGAAGGCCAAGCATGAAATATGACAGCTTTTTAAACTTCTTTTTCCCAAAAGAGTCTACAATCTTTGCCATTGTAAACCACTGCTCATCTGAGGACTGCACCAGGAAGTCTGAAGGAAAGTCCTCTACACCATAAGCATTGAATTCAGACTCCAGTGAGTCAATGGCTGCATTGAAACTTTCACCCTCTTCCACCAGAAGTAGCACCTTGAATTTCTTGACAAAAAATTTTCTCCCAAGATAATTTTGATCAGATTTTCTTCTTTTTTTTTTTTTCTGGATTGGCCAAATCGTACTAAGTACGATTTTATCGTACTGGTTGGCAGATATGCAAACAGTTAATATATATTTGATTTCATTGTACTGGTAATAATTGCCAGATAAATTTGAACCTATTATTACAGTCTATATTTTGTAATGTTGCAGTGCCTTGATATAGGAGTGATTTTTTAGTCAAATATTTCTAACCAGGGATGTAAATTGCAAATGAAAACGATTCTGAAACCAACTCGCAAACTGCCTTTTTTAAAAATTGACGGTTCAGATAAGAGGAAATGCTTGTACATGAATTTTTCTCAGTCTATTTTAAACTACAAAGAATAAAAGCGAAGAAAAGTGATGAGTCTATAATGAAGGTTGAGAAATCTTGGTTAAAAAACCCACCCGATATTTTAAAAAATTGAGCTTTATATAGCGCAATATCCATTAAATGAGCTCAAAACGTTTTACAAGGAGTCCCGGGTCAACAGCAACATTTAACATGTAGGATGGGACATGACACCTTACTCATTTTACACTCGAGTACGGTGAAAGAATGTGAGTAAAGAGCCTTTTCCAAGGACTCAACTTTGTGCCGAGCGCGAGTTCGAACCCAAGACCTTCCGATCCGAAAGATAGTGTCATACCACTAGACCACATAGCCGCACCAATATATATCTGATTGATTGTATTGTAAGTTCAGTCTCCTAAGCCTAACTCCACTAATGTGCTGGGATGGCTCTAGAATTTTATAGAATCTATTCTAAAGTAACAGAATCTTGAAGTCAAAACAAAAGAAATCAATGCAACATAAAATGCTTGCATATGTAATTGCTTGTCATGTCTAGGCCTATTATGTTATAGTAGTATTTATTAAGAAGTATTTGTTAAAATACATAATTACTTTTATCTATATCTTTATTCTTTTTCTTTTAAATTTAAACAATCTGAATTCATAAAAATTCTAAAAGATTTGCATTCCTGTGTAATAAAGGTGGGGGACGCATCTGAGAGTCCACCCTGTGGATAACATCTGCCATCGCTATTGCTAGTTAATGATTTGTGCTAATTCTTTTATTTTTTTTATTTCAGTGGACAACACACCGATTCAATTATTTCAAAATAGTTCTTTTACATATTTATGCCATTTGACTTAACATTTACCTCAAAATCTTGGATGTGCTGTTCAACCAACTTTGTTTTTTTAATTACGACAACAGGTCGACCAAGGGTATCCAAGTAAGTGTAATGAACTTCATCCCCAGCTCTTTCCACTTCAAATGGTACTTTCAACTCAATATCTCTGTAACATAAAAAGGCATTAAATATAAATAAAATCATATCTTCAAAACAACTATTGATATTCTGTGTCTGGATTCCTCAACCTGGAATACAAATGAAATATATTCATTTTAAAACAATGTTGGGTTAGCAATATCAGGCTATCCAACAAAAGCTCAGACTGAAAAATCTTATCTTTAGAAAATATTCATACCTGCCAACCCCTACTGAAAAAAAGTAAGTCAACATAATTTAAAAAAAGAGTCAGTTAAAAAAAATAGGGGTAAACCTAAATACAACCATAAAATAAAAAGAACAAGTTACTTCCCTTTCAAATCACCTCCCTTTAATTATTTACTTTTGAGAGATGATTTACAAGAGAAAAAAAAATATCATCTCCCAAAACCCAAACTATAAATTTGACTGTTTCCCTTCCAGCTAGTGTATCTGGCCAGGGCCAAGTATTCTCATCCCAAGACAAAGACAGAAAGCATGTTGAAAAACAGCTATAAGGAGATAGAAAGACATAGTAAGTGGCTCCCTGCCCACTATGGGAGGCCAGGAACCCCACCCAGTTGTGGTGATAGGAAAGATGATGTGGTGATTGGTATAGTATGGTGGTGGTAGGGATGATGATGTGGTGGTGGTGGTGGTTGTAATATTAGTGGTGATAGGGATGTTGATGTAGTGGTTGTGGTGAATGGCTACATTGTAATGAGATTCAGCCTCAAAAAGTCAGCAATCATTACCCTGTAGTATTAGTAATTATTGTTACTGACAACAAAAATCAAGCATTACGCATTAGGTAGAACTTACTTGGCTCCCTCTGGCAAGATTACTTTCAATTGCATATCATCAATGACCATATCATCAAAAATATGATCAACAAAGCGCATCTTCAAGGCATAGTTATCACCTGGAGAAAACAAATTTTACTCATCAATATCTTATCTTTGACAATAAGTTGGTGGAAAAAAATTAAAAACTCTAAAATCCTTGATGACTAATTGAGACACAAAAATCAGTGATTGTTTAATGTATCAATTGCTCAATAAAGAATATAAAAAATATTAAGTCAAAAATATGTTATGGTCTGAGAGATAAGTAATATATTATCTCATTCCCTGACACAAACCTATGGTCAGATGCCTAATGCAGACCTGTCTACTGCCACGAAAAATTTGTAGAATTACGAAATATCGACTTTTTTAAATCTATAAATTCAACTATAGGGATGACTATTTTTATCTCCTAAAAACTGCAAATCTTAAATTTTTAAGTAGGCAGGTCTGCTAATGCGTGGACCTGGGTCGAATTAATTTGAGATCAGTCAGTATCCTGAGTTGTTAGAGTGTGGAAATGTCTGTTGTGGTAGACTGCCAAATGGCTGGTCATAATATTGAAATATCTTACTGTGACTTTAGTAAGATTGTATGTCGTCTAAGTATATATTTATCATTTTTATTATATGTTTTGTTTTAGCACTATTTCTGGTAGTATTCCTTTTGTTCATTAATGACTGTGTCCATCCTTGTACCTACTCTTATGCTCCAATGCTGCTCACCAACTCAACGCATTCGTCAAACTACAGGGGATAGCCAGAAAAGTTCGTTGAATCTAATTACAGCCCACATTTGTTCCCTTTGTATTCTGACAATGTGGTAATCTTGAACCATCTATAACCAACCCTTGTGAAGAAGAATGTGAAAATCTCACCTTTATAAAAGAGGTACTCATAGCTTGGAACATTGTACCCCAGGAAATATCTTGTCTTCCATCCACCAAAGAGAGGAAATCTGGGCCTCAACTCAACCTCCACAGAATCATCCATCTCCCTCATATTGCTGGTGGAAATGTTTCCAATCTCATCTCGGTAATATATATCACGAGAAGAAGCAGGCAGGGATGTCTATAGATAGAAACCAAAATAATTTTTTTCCTTTAAAATTACCTCCTAAGCCAAATGCTAATGGGCAACAAAGATAATTAGTAGTAGTAGTAGTAGCAGTAGTAGTAATAGTAATAGTGGCAGCAGCAGTAGTGTAGTAGTAGTAGTCAGAGGCCATCTCTTGTGTAGTATTTTATGCTACAAACTTGCCAAGTTTTCCAATATTTTTAATCATCAGACTAAGTCTGCAAATCTACTTAGAAAATGTTGCAAATTCGGTTTTGGATAGCTGCCATCTGACTTGGAAACTGCGGCGACTATCTCCCACAAATTTATATTAAATTTTAGTCGGAGAGTTACCAGTTTAGATTTTGATGTTTTATGTAATAATAACTATTTTAACAGATTCCATCCCTAATGAAACTTCTAGCAGTGCTCTACATTTTCCGGCACCTCCAACATTTTTTGGGCGTCGTATCCAGTGTTCGCAGTGTTTTAGCAGAATTTCAGAGGTTTTTTTTAAATGTTTAAATAGGAATGGAATCTGTTAGAATGGACTTAAAAATCATTTATAACAGTGGAATAATAGGTATTATTACATGATCAAAATCTAAACTGTTAACTCTCGCACTGAAATTTAATATAAATTTCCGGGAGATGGCCGCCGCAGTTTCCGAGTCAGATGGCAACTATCCAAAACTGGATCAGATTTCCCAAAATTTTGTGAGTAAATTTGCAGTCTGGTGATTAAAGATATTGGAAGACTTGGCAAGTCTGTAGCATAAAATACTACACAAGAGATGGCCACTGTCATCTTGTTTCAAAGACAAAATCCTGGCAAAACTATTACATCTCAGTAAAGAGCAATGAAAGAGAGTGTAATGTTGCCTCTGCAACATATGTTAGATAAAACAGTGATGATAATGACAATTTGTCAAAAAGGAGGAAAATCTATCGGCCTGTCTGTCAAGCCCAAATCTAATGCAAAAAAACATGGCTATTCATTGTTATTAATATTACGTGAAACACATCTATTCTGATCAGCCTATCTTACTGTTACATTATCTCTCTATTACCAAGTGATATCTATAAATATAATAAGAAGTTAGAAGGTTGGCTGAGAGAAAAAAAAAGATGGAGATGGAGATATAGAGATAATATATATATTATATATATATATATATATTATATATATATATATATATATATATATATATATATATATATATATATATATAGAGAGAGGAGTAGAGAGAGAGAGAGAGAGAGAGAGAGAGAGAGGAGAGAGAGAGAGAGAGAGGAGAGGAGGGAGAGAGAGAGAGAGAGAGAGAGAGAGAGAGAGAGAGAGAGAGAGAGAGAGAGAGAGAGGAGAGAGAGAGAGAGAGAGGAGAGAGAGAGAGAGAGAGAGAGAGAGAGAGAGAGAGAGAGAGAGAGAGAGAGAGAGAGAGAGAGAGAGAGAGAGAGAGAGAGAGAGAGAGAGAGAGAGAGAGAGAGAGAGAGAGAGAGAGAGAGAGAGAGAGAGAGAGAGAGAGAGAGAGAGAGAGAGGAGAGAGAGAGAGAGAGAGAGAGAGAGAGAGAGAGAGGAGAGAGAGAGAGGAGAGAGAGAGAGAGAGAGAGAGAGAGAGAGAGAGAGAGAAGAGAGAGAGAGAGAGGAGAGAGAGAGGAGAGAGAGAGAGAGAGAGGGGAGAGAGAGAGAGAGGAGAGGGGAGATTGTTTGTTTGTTTTTAAGGGTTTTACGGCGCTTGCAACACATTAAGGGTGGGTGCGGCATTGAAAAATATGAAAATTGGGCCAATTTGACCTAATTGGGTTATTGCTATTTTTAGAACCTATGACATCTTATCTTGTGATAAAACATCATTTTTTGCATGAATTTTATTGATTTTTGTACAAATTTTCGATTTCTGCAATACCACCATCATCAAAATTCACCACTTTTGGTTGTTTTTTGCAATTTTCTCAAAATGTTGTTTTTTAAAAACATTTTTCAAATTTTCTCCTCTATTCTCTGATAGATTTTCTTGAAACTTTGCCCCAATACTCACAATACCATGTTCTTTATTTCGTATTGATGAATTTTTGAAATATTGATTACTTCAGAAATTATTGGCTTTCAAACTGAGAATTTTGACCAAATTTCAGATAAAGTATAGTGACAAGATAGAAAAATTTATATTTTAAAAAGTATTTCACTAATCAAAAAATCATCAATAGGAAGTATTTGTCTTTGGATAAGTAACTTATTTCCAAAGTTATATGCTTTTATCTTTGTAAATAGTCTCGAAATATTGATTCAAAGTTATGTAAACAAAATCCAAGATGGCGGCCGTTACCATGGCAACGAACTTTTTTTTTTTTAATGACGTCATATTTCTCCATTATTTTTTATTACAAGTTGCTGTGTGAAGTTTGAATCAATTTGCTTGGAAAATAAAAAAAATTGGGTCTTTATGCCGCACCCACCCTTAAGGTCATATCAGCGCCAGTAAAAAGGAAGAAAATGGGATAGTCAAAAGTTCTAGAATTACAATTAAAGCACCCAAGAAAAGGTAGGACAAAGGGGAATTTGTTCAAATAGGAAACAGATGTAGATTCCAAGAGCACACTATCAAAGTACTTAGTTTGAGATCACCTAAAAGTCTCATCCACACACAAGCCCAGGTCCCAACTAAGAAGAGAAGTACACACTCAAATGTTTAAAAATCATAAATAATATTTAAACAAAACAATACAGTGCATAACAGGGAGATGATTTACAAGGAAAAAAATATATCTCCCAAAACTCTAACTATACATTTGACTGTTTCCCTCCCAGCTAGGGTATCCAGCCAGGGTCAGGACAAAACCAAGTAATCTCATTCCAAGACAAAGACAGAAAGCATGTTGGAAAACAGACATAGGGGGATAGAAGACACAGTATGTACCTCCCTGCCCACTATGGGAGGTCAGGAACCCCACCCAGAGAGAGAGAGAGAGATAGAGAGATAGAGAGAGACACCACTCTGATTGATTTTTTTTTTTTTAAATGGTAATTAGATATAAGTTGAAATGAATTCAATTGAACTCAGAACAAACAAACAAAATAAAATAAAGAGTACAATCTAAAAAAATATTAACACTCATTTGCTCCATCCCCTTCCCAGAGACGCCAACTTTAAATTAAATTTGGCTCACAG
This sequence comes from Berghia stephanieae, assembly GCF_034508935.2. Classification (NCBI taxonomy): domain Eukaryota; kingdom Metazoa; phylum Mollusca; class Gastropoda; order Nudibranchia; family Aeolidiidae; genus Berghia; species Berghia stephanieae. Next base: position 37,766,576 of record NC_088365.1, read on the forward strand.
GAGTCTCAGACACCACTCGTAGGAATTTCAATGCCGAAAGAGGAATTTCCGCACACAAGAAAATGGAATTGGAATGGTATTTGGCATTGTGTTTACATATTGTATAGTTCCAAATAGATAACTGATTAGAATTATATTATGATACATAAACACATCGCCAAATACAATCCCAAAGTTTCCATATTTCAAATGAAGTAAAGTGCCAAAACCTGATGGTAGAAATTGTAGTACTGGTGGTAGTGAGGATGATGTGGTGTTGGTGGTTGTAGTAATAGTAGTAGTTTTTTTGTTTGTTTGTTGCTTTAGGTCTCTTCCAACACAATTGAGGTTATATGAGAGACCGCTGAAACAAAAAAACAAGCAATCTAACAAAAATAGTACAAATGTAAATCAAAATCATAACCTAAAGATATCATAAGCTAAATTATAAATAACCAAGAACAAACAGGCAGAGGATTTACAGGAAAAAAATATCCCTGTAAAAAATACAATCACAAACCAAAGAAGCAGGATAGGCTAGTAAAGAGAAGAAAAAACGACATCACTATCGGATCGTACACCCATGCAAACATCATAGGTATATGATTCAAGGGTGATGCTCCCATCCAACCACCCGTTAATAGTAGTAGTGATGAAGAAGATGTGATAGTGGTTGTTGTTGTAGTAGTAGTGGCAGTGATGATGATATGGTGATGGTTGAAGTAGTAGTTGTAGTGATGATGATGTGATGGTGGTATAGTGGTTGTAGTAGTTGTGGTCGTGATGATAAAGATGTAGTGGTGATTGTAGTGTTGTTAATGTGGTGGTGATGGTGGTTGTAGTACAAATGGTAGTGATGATGTGGTAGTGGTGGTTGTAGTAGTAGTGGTAGTGATGATCATGTGGTGGTAGCTGTAGTAGTGGTGGTAGTGATGATGATGTGGTGGTGATGGTGGTTGCAGTAGTGGTGGTAGTGATGATGATGTGGTGGTGATGGTGGTTGTAGTAGTAGTGGTAGTGATGATGATTTGGTAGTGGTGGTTGTAGTAGTAGTGGTAGTGATGATGATGTGGTGGTAGTAGTGGTTGTAGTAGTAGTGGCAATGATGATGTGGTGGTGGCGGTTGTAGTTGTTGGAGTAGTGGTAGTGATGATGTGGTGGTGGTGGTTGTAATAGTAGTGGTAGTGATGTTGATGTTGTAGTGGTGGTAGTAGTAGTAGTGGTAGTTGCAGTGATGATGATGTGGTGGTGGTGGTTGCAGTAGTAGTGGTAGTGATGACATGTGGTTGTAGTAGTAGTGGTAATGATGATGTGGTAGTGATAGTGGTTGTAGTAGTAGTGGTAGTGATTATGAAGTGGTGGTGGTGGTTGTAGTAGCGGTGGTGGTGGTAGTGATGAGATGAGGTGGTGGTGGTGGTTGTAGTAGTAGTGGTAGTGATGATCATGTGGTGGTGGTTGTAGTAGTAGTGGTAGTGATGATCATGTGGTGGTGGTTGTAGTTGTAGTGGTAGTGATGATCATGTGGTGGTGGTTGTAGTAGTGGTGGTAGTGATGATGATGTGGTGGTGATGGTGGTTGCAGAAGTGGTGGTAGTGATGCTGATGTGGTGGTGATGGTGGTTGTAGTACAAATGGTAGTGATGATGATGTGCTAGCGGTGGTTGTAGTAGTAGTGGTAGTGATGATGATGTGGTGGTGGTTGTAGTAGTTTTAGTGGTTGTGATAATGATGTGGTGATGGTAGTGGTTGTAGTAGTAGTGGCAATGATGATGTGGTGGTGGCGGTTGTTGTAGTTGTAGTAGTGGTAATGATGATGTGGTGGTGGTGGTTGTAGTAGTAGTGGTGATGATGTGGCGGTGGTGGTGTAGTAGTAATGGAGTAGTAATGGTAGTGATGATGATGTGGTGGTGGTGGTGGTTGTAGTAGTTGTGGTAGTGATGGTGGTTGTAATAGTGATGGTAGTTGTAGTGGTAGTGATGATGATGTGGTGGTGGTGGTGGCTGCAGTAGTAGTTGTGGTACTGATGATGATGTGGTGGTGGTTGTAGTAGTAGTGGTAGTGATGATGATGTGGTGGTGGTTGCAATAGTAGTGGTAGTGATGATGGTTGTAATACTAGTGGTAGTGATGATGATATGGTGGTTGAAGGGGGGGGGGGGTATCCTTGGAGCAAATTGACCTGACCGGAATTTGACGGAAGTCCGGAACCCGGAATTTTTTGCTCCAGACCGGAGTTTTATTCGGTGAAACCGGAGTTTTGTCATCACTGCCTTCCCTTTCGATCATCTTTTCATCCAAGGCCATCGTGGGTATTGTGTCACTTTTCACATTTGGTGCCAGTGTGTCTAGACAAATGTCATGGGCATGGGAGTGCCACCAAAAATTGGCTATGCGCGGCTATGTGTCTTGTGGTATGATATTTGCTTTCGGATCGGAAGGTCCTGGGTTCGAGCCTTGCTCAGCGCATCGGTGAGTCCTTAGAAAAGACTCTTTACTCATATTCTCTCACCGTACTCAGGTGTAAAATGAGTACCTGGCTTATAACAGCATTGTCTCTGTTACAAAAAATGTAATATCGCCCAGCAGGCATACGTCTCTTCTATATGTTTCGTGTTGCTGTTGGCCAGGGACCCTTTGTAAAGCGCTTTGTGCACGTTTAGTGGATATTGCGCTATATAAATGCTCTACAGCTGAGCAGAGGATGTCAAAAAATGACACAAGACATAACAGTGACTTTTCAGCTGAACTACCACTTAGCCAAAAATGTTTGACACTGCAAAAACAGCTGAAAATTTCTGAAAAAATCCTAAACTCCCAGAATTCCGCAGATCCGCGGAAGATTATCATCACTGATAATACTCCATATTCTGTAGGCTATGTGGCCCATAAATCATAACAGGACAGTTTTTTAAATCTATAGAACAGTACAAACCTTGAAGCTCTTGACAGATGCAAAGCCATCCTGTTGTCTCTGGTAGTCAAATCTTGAGAAAGACCCTTTTAACTGAGCTCCAGAATGTTTAAGATCAACGTATTCCTCAACTGCAATATTTCCCCAATGAGATACCTCAATGATGCGATTCAAATTAGTGACGGTGATAAAAGGACTGTTGTTCTCCTCATGTACTTTCAATGGGGCCTGATAAGGCATGAAATAATAATTTTAAAGATTAATTAATAAAAGAACTAAAATGACAGGCAAAAAATTTCTATAGGAAAAAGGGTGAAAAGAGTAATATACAATTTGACATCCGTTTAAAGAGTTATAAACGAGTTATAATATACAAAATGCAACACCATCTATAATGACTTCAGAAAAACAAACATTAGGAATAATACCTGACATTTCTAAAATGAAACATGAATATGAAGATAGAAATATCAAGGCCCTAATTTACAAACTTTATTAATCCATTTTGAAAACATCTCAAATTAAAACAGGACGATAGAGAAGAAAATTTGAAATAAGAGTGGGCTATCAACAATAATACCTCAGAGAAAGCAGCCTTATTTTCATATGGACCATAAGTGATGGTGTTGTCACTCTGTGAGACAGGCTTGGTCTTAGTGTAAGATTCCACATTGACATTGTTAGTAGTCACCACAGTTGTTTGACTTCCAACAGGGTAGGGTGAGGGGAAAAAAAGATTTGTGTCCAGAACCACCAATTGCTTCTCAGCCTGAAAATAGAAATAAAACACTATCCTCACCTTCAAATACTCAATATACATGGAGCCAGAGTTGATCCCAGAAAATAGCAATTGGAATTATTCTTCAGATAGAATGTGTTCTATTGGCTTTAGAACCCTTGTAAAGTGCTTTGAGCATGTAGAGTGAATATTGCTCTATAATGATCTAGTCTTTTGCTATTTTTATTTTTTAATTCAAACAATTTTTTTTTTTAATTAAAAAAAATTCAAGAGATAAATCATACAAAGCATTCATCCATGGGTCTAGAAAAGCAAATAACAAACCTGAGCAATCTGGGAGGGGAAGGGGCGCAAAACATGAGCAAAAGTTGCTTCAACTTCAATGGTGACTTGTTTTCCCCCTTCTAACGGAGATAATAGAGAGATGCGGTAAAAGACTCTGCGCCTGTGAAAAACAAAAGAAATTGTATTATAAATAGGTGTATGATGAATTTGTGAGGATTAAAGCAATCTTCACTGCATGAGACAAGTTAGAAAAAAAAGAAGATAACGTAATGCAGACCTGCCAATCCTTCATATTCCAAACGTGGAATCAGTAGGTCAGAAAATAGGAACTTCCTAATAATGGATAATTCTGTATCGAAATGACCACCAAACACATAAAGACAGTATTCCGGCACAGTTGGCAAAACTACATATCACATGTATAATGTAATAGAATTTGGAATGGGGAAAGGAGTGCAATTAACTTCCCTACTTAATTCCATTTTGGCAATCATTTTTTAGCAATGACTATGAACATTTTTTTTTCTATTTCCTATCTCCACTGAATAAAAATCTTTTTGAATTTTTCGTGATTATAATGATGTGGTGGTGGTTGAAGTAGTCAGAAGGGACTAATCAAACACACAAAATGTGTATTGATTGACCATAGAGGTTACGATTTATACCTAGCTCACATTTTTTTAAACATCAAAAACAAAAAAAAGATATGACTGTTTAACTAAAGACCCAACCCAGACAAACGTTGCATCTACCATCAGTTTTAAGCTGCAACAGTCTGGTTTGGATGCTCCCTGGTTGAGCCAAGGGCCTAAGTAAGTAGTTTCCAAAAATGAGATTTGAATGAAAAGCCATGGAGATGCATTTTCATTTTGATGTCTCAAAATATCAAATTGGACAAGCAAGGTGAGGTTAGGCAATTTTTTAACCTGTAAATGATATGAGAGAGAGAGAGAGAGAGAGAGAGAGAGAGAGAGAGAGAGAGAGAGAGAGGAGAGAGAGAGAGGGGAGAGAGAGAGGAGAGAGAGGAGAGTGAGGAGAGAGAGAGAGAGAGAGAGAGAGAGAGAGAGAGAGAGAGAGTAGAGAGAGAGAGAGAGAGGAAGGAGAGGAGCAAAGAGAAGGGATAATCAAACACGAAAGAATGGAGATGACCATAGAGGTACGATTTATATAGCTAATTTAACATCAAAAGACAAAAAAAAGAATGATGTTAACTAAAGAGAAGACAGAGAGTGCATTACATAGTTTGAAGCGAAGAGTTGTGATGTCGGGAGAGAGGAGCAGAGAGAGTCCAGAGAATGAGAGATGAAGAGAGGAGAGATAGAGTCAGAAATACAAATTGGAAAGGCAAGTGAGGTTAGGAATTTTGTACTGTAAATGAAGAGAGAGAGAGAGAGAAGAGAGAGAGAGAGAGAGAGAGAGAGAGAGAGAGAGAGAGAGAGAGAGAGAGAGAGAGAGAGAGAGAGAAAGTGAGTGAGAAAGTGAATGGGTGTGTGTTTGTGTCTGTAATAAAAGCAATCTCAAGTACTTACTCATGACCTGATACTACAGTTGCAGTCACCCCCAGTGGCTTATCACTGCTATCTTTTTTCTGTAAGTATACAAATATATCGATTTATGTCTTTGACGGACAATACATAAAATTTTTCTATATTTGCTATCTAGGACATGGAACGAAAATCCAAGGACGATCAGCGACAATTAGTTTCACATCTGAGGAAAAATGTGTTTTTGGCTTAACTACTAGCAGGCGGGCTTCAGGAAAGGGAGGTGCACCACGGAACAGGTCATTGCCCTTACAGTGCATATTGAAACAGGGTTTGAGAGAAAACAGCAAACTGGTGCTGTATTTATAGACTTATCGGCGGCGTACAATACAGTCTGGTGCGAAAGATTAATGCTCAAACTTGCAACGATCATAAGGTGCATGACCTTGAAGTTGTTCTCTTCAATCTTAGGGGAAAGACAATTCCACGTCACGCTGGGAGACGCTACAAGTAAAGTTAGGAAATAGAAGAATGGGGTCCCTCAGGGTTCGGTTCTAGTGTCAATGTTGTTTAGCGTTTACATTAGCAACATGCCGAACACTTCCTCCCTGAGGCTTGGATATGCGGACGACTGGGTACTCGTTACTTAAGATAAAGTGTGGACCCATCTCGAAAGTGTAATCAGTAAGGACGTCACCAGACTCAAATCCTACTTCAACAAGTGGTACCTGAAAATGAACCCTCCGAAAACCGTGGCCACTGCATTCCACTTAGCTACTCCCATATGAGCCGCATCCAAAATATTTAGGGGTGACGCTGGACTGGGGGCTTACCTATCGATGCATCTCGAAGAAGTTGCCCGGAAGATAGAGAAACGCAAGTCCTCTGAGGAAGCTGGTGGGATCAACTTGGGGCACTAACCAAGCGCTCCTGAGGACGTCCGCCTTGGTACTATGCTATTCTATTCCACCGAGAAGTATTGCACTCCAGTGTGGGGTAGAAGCAGGAATGTTGAGAAGGTGGATGTTAAACCTCGCAAGTCAATGCACAAAGAGAGGTGGGTCTTTGGCTTACCAACCTCCGTTGAATGTCCAATTCACCTTGAGCATGCATTCAAAACCTACCTCTGTTTCAAAAACTAGCATCTTCAACTTTCTAAGAAACATTTTGATTTTTCAGAACTTTAGTTCGTTAAAAAATACCGGCCAATCTGACCCGTTGAGTCGAATGAAAACGAAATTTTGTTGTTTACACGGTTTAAAGGAAATGCCATAAATAAGCATCCATGGACTTCCTGTGTTGTTTTTACAGTGTCACGTGACTGTTTTGAGAAATTTGTCATCTGATACAAATAATTAGACCGGTGGGGGGTAGATATTTTCGTTGGAGAAGAAAAAAAGTGAGTATTATTTATTGCACTTGTAGAGAGGACTAGGGTCCAACAGCAGTCAAGTTGATTGAATGAAAGAAAAAAGGCCTTTTTTTATCCGCCGCCACCACCACCGTGAGAGTGGAGGGTGGGGGTGGGGGGGTTGCATGAAGACGAAAGGGAGACGTGTCGCTTAGTGACGTAGAGCATGTCAAGGATGCTCGCAGGTGTTCTTAACCCCTTAACAGCGAAGCGAATTTTTTGCTTTCAGATAATAGTTTGCTTTTATCTTTATTATTGTTAACGGAGAATACAGCATTTCCACCAAGAGAGCAGTCAGACTATCGCAACTCGGACTTCAATTGTCTATAATCGTATTGCCGTTACTTGTCTTTTGATGAAAGAAGATTTGGTGTTAGGTCAAAGATCGAATTTCGCCGATAAAAGGTTGCATTGCTACTGGGTTTGCTCTCCCCCCCCCCCCCCCTCCTTTTTTTTTTTTCCAACTTAGTATTGTTGATTGCTATTTCCTTTTTTATGATTAGCAAGTGCCGTAGGAGTCTCACAGGATGCAGGAGTACTGCAATTAACCCTTTGCCAATGACACTGATTTTTTTGTTTTCAAAAATAGTCTTCATTTATATTATTTTTTAACGCAGAAAAAAAAAAAACGTTTCCACCATAAGAGCAGTAAGAATATTGATAAAAAGCGCTTTGAGCACGCTGGGTGGATATTGCCCTATATAAAAGCTCAAGTTTTAAAATTGTAATTTGTTTTTTGTCTTTTGATGAAAACGGTAAGATTTTACTTTTGGTCCAAGTAAGATTGATATTCGCCTTTAAAAGGTTAAGTTGTTTTGTCTTTTCAGGTTTTTGTTTGTTTTTTTCAAATGCAGATACGCTGCTTCTTTTTTTTTTCCTCAACTGGCAAGCTATCGCTGTACTTACCCGCATGGCTTGCACACACAAAAGGATACATCTAGGTCACAAAACCTTGCATCCAGGTCACAAAATCAGACAACTAGGTCACACATCAAGACATCTCTGTTTCGTTTGTTCCAAGATAGCAAAACAAACCAGGCGTCTTGGAGTTCGAAAGAGCTTTCCATAAAATATTTGGTATTTGCAAGACCCCCAGAAACCAATTCCCGATACAGCTCTTGTGCACGGTTACTTATGACCATGATTTCTTTCCTACCCACCCCCAAAATCCCACTTATTGTGTGTTATAGTTATAGGCAGAACATAATAAATAGCTGGGCTGCCACATGCGTGACTAAATTGGCCAAAGAGAGAATCTATACTTTGGCATTAGACACCCATTACCTGATGTCTTGGTTTTTAATCCTAGCCTAGTGAGAGAGAAAAAACAATCATACATGTATCTGTAAAACATTGGTGGTTGTTGTTTCCCTCATTTTTTCGAAACTAGATTATTGTAACTCCCTGCTTGTCAACTTGCCTCAGGCTTTTATTAAACAATTACAACTACTGCAAAACAGTGCAGCAAGATTAGTTTTTGGCAAAAAAATATTTGATCATGCAACATCTTTGTTGGCCTCTCTCCACTGGTTGCCCATTGAAAAGCGCACATATTACAAAGCAGAGTGTCTTGTTTATAAGTGTTTGACTGGTATAGTACCAGCATATCTCACAGATCACGTGGTGATGTGTAAATTTGAAAATTACACTTTAAGATCATGTAATGACCAAACGAAAATTTTGGAAAAAAGATCAAGAACAAAATTTGGTGATAGGTCGTTTGCTTGTTTCGGCCCCAAGATTTGGAATGAACTACCACGTGGTCTGAGGGAGTGCAAGTCTTTACCTACCTTTAAAAAAAATCTCAAGACACATTTTTACTGTATTTGTTTTTATTGACTCTATGAATCCTTGACTTGGCTATGAATTATTATTATTATTATTTTATTTTATTCACTTAAAATTGATATTTATATTGTAAAGTGCCCAGAGCTTGTGTTTTACACGAGAATGAGCACTATATAAATGTGTATTATTATTATTATTATTATTATTATTATTATTATTATCTGCAAACAGCAGAACGTTTTCAATTTACAATGAGATGGGAAGGGGAAGGGATAACACTATGACAAGAGAGAGAGAGAGAGAGAGAGAGAGAGAGGGAGGGAGAGAGAGAGAGGAGAGAGGGAGAGAGAGAGAGAGAGAGAGAGAGAGAGAGAGAGAGAGAGAGAGAGAGAGATGGGCGGATAATAAGGGGGAATGGGAAAAGATGAAAGAAACAACGGGTTGCCTGATGACGTAGATCAAAGGATGGTTACAGCGGTGTTCACGGTGTGTACTTCGTGAAATTTTAAACTTTTACAGTGACACTGATTTTTTTTCTCCAGATTGCTTATGCAGAATAAATCGTTTCCACCAAGAAGCAGTAGTAAGAGTATATTTCGACTCGGGCTTCAATTAAACTATAAATCGCAAAGCTTGTCTTTGATAACATTAAGACTAAGAGCTGGAGTTTGGGGAGTGTAAGATGGAATCTCGCCATTAATGTTTAAAATTGTTTTGAGCGGGTGCGGTCACAACAGCGAGGACCATCTATTGCTTGTGTTGCAACGGTAAACCAGTTTATGTGTACATAGATCCTGAGGCTAGATGCCCCGTTACCGTGTACGTAGGCACTCCCAAAAAAAAAAAAGAAAAAAAAAAAGAGACAAATACACACACTCACACACACACAGTCTCTCATCCGCTCTGACTAATTTTGCGCACCAATTTTTACTGCACTTATGCACCAAATTGCATACCTATCTAGGGATACTTTTTTCCGTATCTTTTTCTCAATAAACTTTTTTTTTTTTAATTTGTTTTTTTTGCGACGGCACCATTGAAACAGACGTAAGCCTCCACGATTTCGCGAGGAATGAATCATGAAAAAATTTACGATATAATTTCAAACACAACTATTGAAATTCATTAAGGATTGTCTAGTACCGAATGTTTTTTGATAGAAAACAAATGAATCTTCAAATCTAAACTGCTTTTGACAGTAAGCGGTAAGTTTGTTTTTTGTTTTTTTCTGTCCAAACGAATGATTGGTATTAAGAAGCTAAGTATTGGTAACCCCGGCTCGCCTCTCTAGTATACAGGAATGCTGGCAACAACGCCAAGAGTTAGAGAATGGATGGGGCCTAATAATGGAAGCAATCCAGCCCCCCCCCCCCCCCCCCCCCCGATGTACGTAGACACTCCCTTCTCTTTAATGTGAAGGCATGCTCAAGGCCAAGGGAGCTTTTCAAGGCGCCGGTTTCATAAGTTTAATTAATAAAAGTATTAAAATTAAGAGTAGAACGCTTGCCTCTCTGTTCAAGTTTATTTTCCTGAGCATTCGTAGAAAGAGAACTGGCCAAAAAAAAAAAACAAAAAAAAAAAAAACATCAAAACTCACCGATGCACTTATAAAGGAGAGTCCATTTTTCAAACTTGGTTCAACTAAATAAAGAAATGAACGAATTGGTGCTGTACCCTTGTTTTCAACAACAATCGTGGAACGGCTTTTCACGAGATGAGAAGAAATGTCAAGCTTTCTCTCAACTTTAGATAATGCAACATTCTTGTCAATTGTATCTTGGTTTAACTTGCTCATAGCAGAGCATAAAATGCCCGCAAAAATAATGCAAAATCTGAAGGGCTTCATATTAAACCGGCGAATTAAATTAACCGACGAATCAGAACTTTCCACGAGTTACAGTCAGAGGCCTTGGAAAGAAAGATAGAAGTCCAAGAAAAGGAAGTTGTCAGCAGTCGGCTTTCTCGTCCAGTTGGCAAGAAAATTACAAAAGATTAATCAATCAACAGTTGACGAAACGAATTTAACTTTAACTTCTTGTTAATGCATCAAATTCCCACATAGAAGTCTTTCTCAACAGTTTTTATTTTGTTTTTTTTTTTTGGTTTGTTTGTTTTTTCTGTTTGTTCTTAATTTATTTTACATAAGATATTTACATTTGGCGTAGCCTACCGATAAGACCAAATTCATTCCGAAAAAGGGCCAAAAAAAATAAAATAATAAGAGGCCAAATTCCAGCCCAAATCAAGAAGGTCTAACATTGTCTGTTCACGCTGGCCCAAATTCATGTTAACAGTATTAACAGTAATATGAAGTAGTAGTGGAAGTGGTAATGGTAGTGGTTGTAGTTAGTAGTAGTGTTAGTAGTATTAGCAGGAGGAGTAAGTAATAATAGCAGGAAGGGGAGGTGTAGTGGTAATAATAATAATAATAATAATAATAATAATAATAATAATAATAATAATAATAATAATAATAATAATAATAATATTAATAATAATAATAAAGTGATGATGATGATGATGATAATGATAATGATAATGATGATGATGGTGATGATGATGACGATGGGAGCAAGTAGCAAACGTTCACGTCGTGCTCCTGTAATCCTTCTCTGAAGGAGACTGATTTCTACACTACGCGACCAGAGAGAATAAATTGGGCGGTAAAAGGATAGCCCCTTGGCCCAGACAATGGAAAACTTCAATGTTGTAAGTTTCAACACAGAAGGAATCTCCCATACCAAATGCAAGATACTGACAGAGCTAAAAGCAGATATAATTTGCTTACAGGAAACCCACAAAGACTCAAAACCACCTTGCATACCTGGCATGCAACTAGTAATACACCAGGGAAACACCCAAAATATGGAAGTGCCATGTACACTCGAGAAAAATCTACCATACTGAAAAGCGATGATCACTCAGAAAATGACATTGAGATTCTCAGAGTAGAAACAACACTGATTACCATCATATCTGTGTACAAACCTCCATTAACCCCATTCAAGTGGCCCCAAATGAATCTATCCGATAGAAAACCAACCTGATCATTGGAGATTTTAACAGCCATAACACTATATGGGGATATGAGCAAAATAACCTTGACGGAGATGCTGTTGAGGAATGGGCGGCCGGCAATGACCTCACAATCCTCCATAACCCCAAAGACAAGAAAACCTTTATGAGTGCCCGGTGGAAGAAAGGTTACAATCCGGACCTGGCATTCATATCCTCTCAACACTTCTCAAACTCTGAAAGGACTGTAGGTGAGCCTATACCGAAATCTCAACACAGACCATTACCATCAGCATCAAACCAGCTGTTAAAGCCTCGAATCAAATGCGATACCACGATTCAATTTTAGAAAAGCAAATTGGGAAAACTTTACTAAAGATTTAGACAATGAGATCACCAATATAAAAAGTGACCCACAGAGATACGACGACTTTAGAACACTCATATGGAAAGTTGCAAAGAAAAACATCCCCAGAGGATGCCGAAAAAGTTATATTCCATGTCTCCAAGATGAAAGCAAGAAACTATATGAAAGATACATTGAATCATACAAGGTGGATCCTTTCAGTGAAGAAACCCTAGAACTGGGTGAAGAACTCACATCAATGATAGCCGATGAAAGATCAGAAAGATGGAAGGAATTAATAACCTCCACCAATATGACCCTAAACAGCAAAAAGGCCTGGAC
>NC_088365.1:37783873-37786373 GCF_034508935.2 Berghia stephanieae
ACATCTTCCATCTGTTGTCACTATTGAACCTAGGTATTTAAAACTTTCTACGTTGGTAAGCTGCTCGCCGTGAATCGTTATATTGCAGGTGTTGTTGTTTTCGGGGTTTTTCTGTATTACCATGCATTCTGTTTTGGTGATATTCACTTCCATTCCCTTGGCTTCACTATCTACTACCACTTTGTCAACAATCTTTTGAAGTTGGATTTCTGATGTTGCAATGAGTACCGTATCGTCTGCGTATCTTATATTATTTATGTTGTGACCTCCTACTTTTATTCCCTCCATATTATTTGTGCCCCTCATGATTGTTTCTTGGTATAGATTAAACAGATCTGGTGAGGCAACACACCCTTGACGGACTCCTTTCTTAATAGGAATGGAATTTCCTGTAGAGTTTCCGATTTTGATAGATGCCTGCTGGGTGTAGTATAATGTTTGCATGAGTCTGAGGTCTTTCTCATCAGCGCCAATGGAGTGCAGTTGTTTTAGTATTTCTTCGTGGCGTACTCTATCAAAAGCTTTTTTGTAGTCGACAAAACAGAGGTATAGTGGGGTCTGAACCTGTATAGCTCTTTCACTTAAAACACGGAGGAGGTATATTGCGTTCCTTGTCCCTCTGTCAGGTTGGAATCCATATTGTTCTTCTGCGATTTCGGGGTTAATCTTATTCCTTAGCCTGTTGATAATTATACGCAACAGTATTTTGTTGATGTGACTTATTAAACTTATAGTTCTAAAATTTTCGCATCTGACTGCACCTGCTTTCTTTGGTATTGCTATGAAAATAGAGTTACAGAGATCTTCTGGAATTTTCCCAGTATTGTATATATTGTTGAATAATATGTGAAGTTCATCAATTGCTAGATCTCCTAGGCTTTTTAATACCTCTACAGATATTTCATCAGGGCCTGTTGCTTACATACATACATACATATCAAAATTGTTTATTTCAGCAAATATACATGATAATGTAACAAGGGTAACATATTCATTGACATAATACCATTTCCTAAAATAATGTACAATGTTTAGAGCTGGAGTATTAATTTGAACAGTGAAGTTTCAGACTCTGCCACAGAATGTCCCAGAGGTAATAATGATATTAGTGTTGATGACGATGATAATGATGATGATGACGCTGATGAAGATGTAATAAGGCGATAGGTCGCCAGTCGTCGGCGTTGTCCCATTCTTTTTTGGTACCAGTGTTATGATACTGTGTTTCCAGTCTGGGGGGACTTTTTGATATTTTAAACAGGTGTTAAAGATGGCCGTAAAAATTGGTGCCAGTTTGCTTATATTTTGTTTTATATATTTATAGGTGACTTTTCATTAGGTAATTTTTTAACACAGCTTGTGAGTTCGTCGATTGTAAACTCACTTGTTGATGGTGTCCATGCGGGAGGGGGGATAGTGACATCATCGGACCAGGGTGTGTCACTAATCTTTATATTGTTTCGTTGACATTTTTCTTTATAGTCAGTCTCTACTGTGTTGATATCTATCTCACAACTTGAGTGTGTTTGTTTACATCCGTTTCTCATAATATCAATAGCTTTTCGTTGGTGGTTTGAGAATATTGCTGTGAGTTCTTGTCATGTCACCTCTTTTTCCTCCTGTGCTCTTGGTGTGTTGTTTTGGATAAGAGAGGGCATAATGGAGGACTTTATATCTATTATTTCTATTTCGATGTATTTTAATAGAGCTTCATAATTGTTGATCGGGTCTTTTATAATTTTTTTTTTCATCGGTCCATCTGGGAATTTGTTAAGATTCGTTTGCAGTAGCTGAGAAATTCAATGCTTAACGGCTTTCCATTATCGGGTCTTTGGATTTGGAATGTGTTGTTTTTGATGAAAACACTGTGTAGTGTTGAAAATAATTTTATCCATTTCGATGGGTTGGAGTGACAAAAAGTTGGTTTAATTTTAATGGGTTGTGTAGATATAGTATGTCTGAACATACCTTCTTGTTGTATAAACTTATTCCAAGAAGAATTACTGGTCGGTTCATGCTGATACTGGAACCAATTAGAAATGTCAAACAAATCACAATCACTATTTCCGCCATTCACAACACGTTTTACAACATTGTAACCATTCTGTCCGACGTCTAGTCGAATTTTATCACTTTTGATACACTCTTTGGCAAGAAATCTGATCCTTGTCACAAGTCCTATACTCCTTCTAGGCATTGTCTGTGTTTACGAGGACAGCTCAGGGTTGCCAGATTATTTTTCAACAAAATGCCAGGGGAAGACTCAAAAAATGCCAAAACACTCAAAAAAATGCCAAAGTCTGTTGACTCCCACCCCCACTAAGAAAACTACTCACTTTTGATAGACAATTTACTATCATATCCTGGTGGCTTGCGTGTTTTTTTTTTCTTTTTTTTCTTTTTTTTTGGTTTGAATTATACTAAATTTCCTGTTGGGGTAATTTTTTACCTACTGACAACTAAGTGGAGTGCTAAACCACTACACCACGGTTGGATTTTA
>NC_088365.1:37791373-37808873 GCF_034508935.2 Berghia stephanieae
AAATAAAAAATTCAACTGATTAAAAAAAACTCTTGCTCGGAACTCGGAACAAAAGTGAAAACAATGAAAATCAATTGGGAAGAAAGAAAGAAAAGTAAAAAAAAAAAAAAAAATGGGGGGGGGGGGGGGGGGGGGGGGGGGGGGGGGGTGGGGGCGACGGGTCAACTATGCAGCTAAAAGGAGTAAAAGAAAGGGGGCCTTTCCCCACGAGCTCCTATCCCCCACCGCTATGGGAATATTTTAAATCATAATGAGCTAAACATATTTCCACCATTTTTTGCTTCCTTGTTTTGGTAGTTATTTATCTTGATTCGAATAAAAATATTTTGGGGACATTTTTTTGTGGGGGTGTGAATACAAAATTTGTTTTGTCTTTTTGGAAGCAGACAGGAAAAAAAAGGTGGGGGGGGGGGGTTTTGGGGTTTGGGGGGCGAACAAAACCCCAGGGCCCTGGGGTTTGGGGTCCGGAAAAAAAATTTATTCCCGGCGTCCCCCCAAAAATTTGTGGCCAAATTGAGCAAATTATAGAAAAAAGAGAGACAAAAAGTTAACAGGTAACTTGGGTAATAAAAATTTAAATGGTTGGGGCTATGAACAATTTTGAGTTAAAAACCCTTTCTTCTGGTTGAAAAAAAAAAAGTCGTTTTTTCCATTTTTGGGGGTTTTTTCAGATCAAAGTAACAAAAAAAATTTCAAATGATCCATTGTTTTAAAATATTAAAAAAAAAAAAGAGCTGGATTTGTTTTTGTAAATATTTACTTTCATCTTGTGTTAAAAATCACTTGATTTTTTAACGTTTTGGGGACACAAACCACATTTTTTTTTTCCAGAATTTTTGGGAAAATTTTTCCCCTTTTTGTTTGGATTTTACATAAAATTTTTCGCCCATTTTCTACATGCGTCGGGGGATAGATCCTCAGACGGTGTCTGGGGGGGGGGGGGGGGGGGGGTTTTTTCGCGACTGGGTAATCTAGCAGCTAAAAAAAGGAGTAAAATGAAAGGTGGCCTTACCCACGAGTGCCAATCCACCCCGCTACCCAAAATTTTTAAATTCATATAGAGCTAAACATTTTTCCCCATTTTTGTTTCCCTTTTTTTGGAGTTATTTTAAATTTTGATTCGAAAAAAAATATGTTTTGGATCGTTTTGTGGACGTGGATACTAAATTGTATTGTTTTTGTCAAACAACGGAAAAAAACGGGTGGGGGTTTTTTTGGGCTTTGGGCAAACCCAAAACACCAGGGCCTGGGGAATTCTCCCGACAAAAAAAATTTTCCCCGGTCGTCCCAAAATTGTGCCAGAAGAGGCAAATTATAGAAAAAAGGTGATCAATAAATTAAACAGGTACTTTTGGTAATAAAAAATTTAAATGGTTTGGAAAGAAAATTGATGATTACAACTTCTTCCTGGTTTGAAAATAAAAGTCGAATTGCCAGTTTGACGTTTTCAGATCAAAGTAACAAAAAAAATTTCAATGACCATTTGCTTAAAAATTTTTTTAAAAAAAAAAGAGCTGGATTTGACTTTTGATCACTTTTTACTTTCATCTTGTTTTAAAATTATCACTTGATATATTAACTGTTTTGGGACACAACCACTAGTTTTTTTTTTTTTTCCAGAATTTTTTGGAATTTTTCACGCCTAGTTGGCATTTTACATAAAATCTTTCTGCCCACTTGCTACACGTCTGGGAATAGTATCCTCAAAACAGGTGTCTGGGGATAACGAATTTTTATTATCCCCAGACAGGCGTCTGGGAATAATGACAGCCTTAATGATAAGGGAGTGACTATTCTTATCCTAATCCTGGATAGAGTTTAGATTTGGAGGTAGTGGCAGTGGCACCTTCTCGCTATTCTCATCTCACCCCCCTATCCCTCCCACTCCTCCCTCGCTACTTTTCACCACTCACCCACAGATTAGTCTGTGCCTCATCACCCAATCATTAATCATCTCTCACGTGACTGCTTTTATAGTGATACTGGACGTAACGAGAGGAACATACTCAACGAACACCTTGCATTCAGCGAACAGATACCCCCCCCCTCCCCCCATTCTTTTTTTTTCATCGACTTTAGTAGATACTCTTATCTTATCGAACAACTATCTCAGAGCCAAACCTCAGATCATTTTTTAAACAGTAGTATTGGCAAACTTCAATTTTTAAATGTTCCTATTTATGTGCTATACTGAAGAATACAGTTGAACTTCATAGACACCAAACATCTGTGCGCAATCTATGACAAGAAGGAGGGATAGATGATGGAGACTACCTCAGGCCTCACCCACTTGTGTTGGGGTGGTGGGGCAGCTTAGTGTATTTAATATTTAGACTAGTGCATGCAGAGTCTTCTAGGTTGGGGAGAGAAGAGAAATAAAACTGGATGATGAAGGAAGGTGGGGGAGAGGGGGGGGATTGACCACAAACAAGAAGGTGTTGGGCGTAGGGGAAAACCATGATACGAGAGCAAAGAGAAAAAAGCTACGGCACTTTTTGATGGTGGAAATGTTTTTTTATTTTTTGGCGGGGGGGGGGGGGAGGGTGGGTTGATATCAGAAATGTGATGTTCACATTCTCATTTATTGTATAGGTGGAGGAGAATGTTGAAAGAAGAGAATTAGCAAAACAAATTAAAACGACATAGAGAAAACAGGGATATCGGCGAGGGGGGAATGGGGGTGAGAGCGAGGAGGAGATATGAAAATATTGAGTGGGACAAAGGAGGAAAGCAAACAATATAAATGAAAGTAGTAGAGTGAGAGAGAGAGAGTGAGGGGGGTAGGGGGGAGGGAATTGTAAACAAGTTGAAATACCTATGTAGGGAGAAATTGAGACAGCAAAGTCAACACAAAATAAATAGACCTGTAAATTCTCATTCCAATTATACTGAAAAATCAGTCATTCGTTCAATTTCAAATATTTTTAAAAAGGGGAAGAAAGATTGAATAAAAAAGAATTCATGAATCTTAGTTGAATGACTGTTAAAGTTAATTTGGAATGTTCCACAGCAGCACCATAGCTCATGGGCCGTTTAAATTAATGATTGATATATGCCAAGGCTCCCTAAGTGTGACGCTTTTTAGAAATGCCAGTGTATTTTCACACAGCCTCGTGAACTTATTTTCTCACTTTCAACCTTGTCGTAGCCAATTTTAAACTGAGCGCCCGAGCGATAAATTTCACTGTTTCGTCTACTCCAAAATGACACCGTTTACTTGAAGGACAGGAAAAGTATGAAAAGATAAATTGAACACGGTAGACCCCTTCAAATCGAAGATTATATGATTGCTACCAAGCACATTTCGATTGCCTCATGTTGTCTGTTAAACAACTGGTTGGACGTTTTCTAAGTTTCTTCACTGATTGGGATACACAAATTTATAAGGAACAATGGGTAATTAGCCTAATTAGTTCCGCACAGATTAGTTTTCTGCCATTGCTTTGCTCAAGTGAGCTTGCTGTTTACCTTTCATTTTGATTCTTTGGATTTTACGGCTACTCCGAATTACGAAGAAATGTTCAGTATGCAGTCAATTTTTATAGAGCTATATTTGCACAAGTACCAAAACAAAACAAAAACAATAATAGATCGAGAGCAAATTAAATAATGAAATAATATTATCGGAGAAATAAAAAATTCAACTGATTAAAAAAAAACTCTTGCTCGGAACTCGGAACAAAAGTGAAAACAATGAAAATCAATTGGGAAGAAAGAAAGAAAAGTAAAAAAAAAAAAAAAAAAATGAGTGGGGGGGGGGGGGGGGGCGGGGCGGTCGCGACTGGGTCGAATCTATGCAGCTGAAAGGAGTAAAATGAAAGGTGGCCTTACCCACTGAGCTGCCTATCCACACCGCTATCGGAATATTTTAAATTCATATATGAGCTAAACATATTTCCACCATTTTTGCTTCCTTGTTTTGGTAGTTATTTTCATCTCTGATTCGAATAAAAATATGTTGTTGGATCTAGTTTTGTGGACGTGTGATACTAAATTGTATTGTCTTGTGCGAAGCAGACAGGAAAATAACAGGTGTGGGTTTTGGGCTTTGGGGCGAACAACACCATGGCCTAGGAATTCGTCCGCGACATAAAAATTATTCCCGGTCGTCCCCAAAATTGTGGCCAGAATGAGCAAATTATAGAAACAAGAGATGATCAATAAAGTTAACAGGTACGTTGGTAATGAAAATTTAAATGGTTGGTGGACTATGAACAGATTTGATGATTAACAACTTTCTTCCTGGTTGAAAATAAAAAGTCGAATTGCCAGTTTGACGTTTTCAGATCAAAGTAACAAAAGAAATTTCAATGATCCATTTGCTTTAAAATATTAAAAAAAAAAAAGAGCTGGATTTGACATTTGATCACTATTTACTTTCATCTTGTGTTAAATATCACTTGATATATTAACTGTTTTGGGACACAACCACTAGTATTTTTTCCAGAATATTTGGAATTTTTCACGCCTAGTTTGGCATTTTGCATAAAATCTTTCTGCCCACTTGCTACATGCGTCTGGGGATAGTATCCTCAGACAGGTGTCTGAGGGGGGGGGGGGGGGGGGGGGGTCGCGACTGGGTCGAATCTATGCAGCTAAAAGGAGTAAAATGAAAGGTGGCCTTACCCACTGAGCTGCCTATCCACACCGCTATCGGAATATTTTAAATTCATATATGAGCTAAACATATTTCCACCATTTTTGCTTCCTTGTTTTGGTAGTTATTTTCATCTCTGATTCGAATAAAAATATGTTGTTGGATCTAGTTTTGTGGACGTGTGATACTAAATTGTATTGTCTTGTGCGAAGCAGACAGGAAAATAACAGGTGTGGGTTTTGGGCTTTGGGGCGAACAACACCATGGCCTAGGAATTCGTCCGCGACATAAAAATTATTCCCGGTCGTCCCCAAAATTGTGGCCAGAATGAGCAAATTATAGAAACAAGAGATGATCAATAAAGTTAACAGGTACGTTGGTAATGAAAATTTAAATGGTTGGTGGACTATGAACAGATTTGATGATTAACAACTTTCTTCCTGGTTGAAAATAAAAAGTCGAATTGCCAGTTTGACGTTTGGTGACTATAACAGATTTGATGATATAAAACTACTTTTGTTGAAAAAAAAGTCGGGAATTGCCAGTTTGACGTTTTCAGATCAAAGTAACACAAGAAATTTCAATGATCCATTTGCTTTAAAATATTTTTTAAAAAAAAGAGCTGGATTTGACATTTGATCACTATTTACTTTCATCTTGTGTTAAATATCACTTGATATATTAACTGTTTTGGGACACAACCACTAGTATTTTTTCCAGAATATTTGGAATTTTCACGCCTAGTTTGGCATTTTACATAAAATCTTTCTGCCCACTTGCTACATGCGTCTGGGGATAGTATCCTCAGACAGGTGTCTGGGGATAACGAATTTTTATTATCCCCAGACAGGCGTCTGGAATAATGACAGCCTTAATGATAAGGGAGTGACTATTCTTATCCTAATCCTGGATAGAGTTTAGATTTGGAGGTAGTGGCAGTGGCACCTTCTCGCTATTCTCATCTCACCCCCCTATCCCTCTCCACTCCTCGCTACTCTCACTCACCCACAGATTAGTCTGTGCTCTCACCCAATCATTATCATCTCTCACGTGACTGCTTTTTAGTGATACTGGACGTAACGAGAGGAACATACTCAACGAACACCTTGCATTCAGCGAACAGATACCCCCCCCCTCCCCCCATTCTTTTTTTTTCATCGACTTTAGTAGAATACCTCTTATCTTATCGAACCAACTAATCTCAGAGCCAACCTCAGATTCATTTTTTAACCAGTAGTATTGGCAAACTCACTTTTTAAATGTTCCTATATATTTTCTATACTGAGACATACAGTTGAACTTCAAAGAACCAAACATCTGCTGTCGGCATTCAATTGACAAGAAACGGAGGATAGAAGAATGGAGACTACCTCAGGCCTCACCCCACCATGTGTTAGGGGGTGGGGCAGGCTTAGTGTCATTTAATATTAGACTAGTGCATGCAGAGCTCTTTCCTAGGTTGGGAGAGAAATAAACTGATGATGAAGGAAGGTGGGGAGGGGGGGGGGATTGACCCACAAACAACCGAGGTGTTGGGCGTAGGGGAAACCATGATACGAGATCAAAGAGAAAAAGCTACCGGCACTTTGATGGTGGAAATGTTTTTTTTTTTGGGGGGGGGGGGGGTGATATTCAGAATGAGATGTTCACATTCACATTTATTGTATAGGTGGAGGAGAATGTGAAAGAAGAGAATTGGCAACAAATTAAAACGACATAGAGAAAGACAGGGATAACGCGAGGGGGGAATGGGGGAGAGAGCGAGAGAGATATGAAATATTGAGTGGACAAAAGGAGGAAAAACAAACAATATAAAATGAAGTAGAGGGGGAATGTAAACAAGTTGAAATACCTACTGTAGGGAGAAATTGAGACAGCAAAGTCAACACAAAATAATAGACCTGTAAATTCTCAGTCAATTAACTGAAATCAGTCAATTCGTCAAATTCAAATATTTTAAAAAGGGGAAGAAAGAATTGAATAAAGAAAGAATTCATGAATCGTAGTTGAATGACTGTAAAGTTAATTAGGAATGTTCCACAGCAGTACACATAGCTCATGGGCCGTTTATATTAATGATGGATATATTGCCAAGGCTAAGTGACGCTTTTTAGAAATGCCCCAGTGTATTTTCACACAGCCTCGTGAAATTATTTTCTCACTTTCCAAACCTGTCGTAGCCAATTTTAACTGAGCCGCCGAGCGATAAATTTCACTGTTTCGTCTACTCCAAAATTGACCACATTTACTTGAAGGACAGGAAAAGTATGAAAAAGAAAAATTCGAACACCGGTAGACACCTTCAAATCGAAAGTTATATGATTGCTACAAGCACATTTCGATTGCCTCATGTTGTAAACAAACTGGTTGACCGTTTCTAAGTTTCTTCACTGATTGGATACCTAATTATAAGGAACAATGGTAATTAGCCTAATTAGTTCCCGCACAGATTAGTTTTCTGCCATTGCTTTGCTCAAGTGAGCTTGCTGTTTACCTTTCATTTTGATTCTTTGGATTTTACCGCTACGACGAATTACGAAGAAAAGTTTCAGTTTCAGTCAATTTTTATAGAGCTCATTTACAAGTCTAAAAATAATAATATGCCCATAAAAGGAAAAGTCCAAATTGGGCGAGTCTATTTCTCTTAGCTGTGAATGGGTGGTATAGGATATTATTAGAGAATAGACTGAATTCCTATTTTCTGTAAATTATTTTTAATGTTATTTAGCAATATGAATAGTGGATGACAAACATATATTTATTTATTGTGTATTCAAAATGTTAAAAATTGTTTTTACTTAATTACAACATCCAGGCAATATCTTTGGTATTCTATTACCCCCTTGCATTAATGGGCTCGTCATGCCAGCCAAATGTCTTGTGATGGCGTAGCTTGTCGGTCAGGAGAAAGAGAGAGGGAGATTAAATCCTGTATACTAATTTCCAACATGATTCCCATAATCTCAAGTCATCCAGTCTAAATTTTAAATGCACGACATGTATGTTCACCCTCCATATGTCCAGTACCACTAAAAGCGGTCACATGAGAGATGATGATGATCATTTGAGAATATTGAGAAGGGTGGGGGGGGGGGGGTACAGGGATGAGAATAGCGAGAAGGGGCGGCGGCTAGGCTACCCTACCTGTTGGAAAATACAGGGGTGAGAATAGCGAGAAGGTGCCAGAGAGGTTGAATGCTTTTCTATTCTCACCCAGGATGAGAATAGAGGCAGCCTAATAATAATGAGCTCATTGAATTGTAATGGAAATTACTCTCAAACTTAAAAAATAATAAAGGTCACCTCTACTCGCATAGGCACTTTGATAAAATTTTCATACTCAATATAATAATAATAATAATGCACATTTATATTGCGCAACCTATCCGCCTGGTTGGAGGCTCTGGGCACATCTATCTTAATTTTACCCAGTCAAGGGGATGGAACTTGAAGAAACATAAAATTTGATACCTTATTTGTTTCTCTATGACTAACGGTTCCAGAGCTATTTATATTTTTCTGTTGAAATTTTTAGTCAATTTTACAAAGAGAATCTGTGATTTCACTGTTGCCTCAAAGCCAGCATCTCATGGCTATCGGGAAAGTTTGGGTTTTGCAGTCAACATGACCCACTTATTGTTTTCAGTAATTTTGTTTCAATTAATAAAAAGTAAATGGCATGTGTTTGGTACATTTTCAAGGTCAGAAAATAAGCTTTATTTTCATGTATGGAAAAAATTAAGATTAAATGAAAATGATAATGGAAAAAAATATAAGGTTTTTATCCTAAAAATTAAAAAGTGGCTTTGATGGTGAGTAAAATAAAATGGTGAGCGAGTTTTATCAATTTTGATGAAATTTGGCAGAGATATTCTTCACTTGTCTATCGATGTATTAAATATAATTACAATGTATCCACAATTTAACAAGTTCTCAAAAATTGATATATTTTTA
Source organism: Berghia stephanieae (assembly GCF_034508935.2). Taxonomy (NCBI): domain Eukaryota; kingdom Metazoa; phylum Mollusca; class Gastropoda; order Nudibranchia; family Aeolidiidae; genus Berghia; species Berghia stephanieae. The sequence continues at coordinate 37,799,925 of NC_088365.1, forward strand.
CTTCATTAGCTTTCCTAGAAATATAATCAGGAATTAAGAATGAAATACACAGTTAGAAAGCTTGTTTTGGACCTTTAATATGATACCAAAATAGTCAAATAGGCTCACAAATAACGCCATGGTGACCAAAACAGTAAAGGGCCAAAAATAAAGTTCCAAAAAAATGAGTTTACAGTAAGCCTATCGGCGCCACTGGACTGGAGTTATCAAAGTGCCTAACTCGCAGTAGTACTGCGAATAGTATATAGCGTTCTATTCGTTATTCGCAGTAGTACTAGTTCTGAAATAGTAGATATCATTCATTTCAGTTATTTGCAGTAGTAATGCAATGTGGGTTCGTTCTGTATTTGCAGTAGGAAGTGTCAATTGCCAAGGAGTGAGTCCTAGGTAGTTGACGGTTCATCAACTGCCAAGGAGTAAAATTGGAACTCTTCAGTTGCATGCAGTGATTTCAGTCAAGCCTCGATTTGCGCGCATACGAATCTCGACTGTCTCGTCACTTTCTTCCAATCATTTATTCCTTGTCAATCGTTGTGGAAAGGACCGAGTCTACTCTCGTTGGCATTTGTTTTTAATTTTTATAAGTCTTTTCATGAATTCCAAGACGAGTTAAAATCATATCAAAACAAAAATTACTGTTGTTTTTGGAAAAAAAACAAACTCCAGAAGGACGAAGTGACAAATCCCTGCCAAGTCCTATATTTTTAAAAAAGTAGGATCTCCTTTGTTTTAAAGGAAATTAAACTCCACACAGAAACAATTAACGTAACACATTTTTGAAACAAGATCAATCCTTGGCATTTAATCGTAAATAGCTAGTAGACGATTTACCAACTGGCAAGGTCTGTGACAAAAAGAGAGAGAGAGAGAGAATGAGAGTAAATATTAATTGACGTCACCCTGTGGCAGTTAATAGATAATTTATGATTTACCAACTGCTAAAACTAAAAGTTAAAAGAGGGAATGAGTGAGAAAAAGAAGAAAAATGGAAGAAAGAAAGAAAAGAGTAAACGAGAGCATTAATATTAATAACAATGAGTCTGTGTTTGTGTGTGTGTGTGTGAGAGAGAGGAGAAAATTACAGTGAAACATGCACAGAGAGAAAAAAAATGGCACAGAGAGAAAAGAAATATTGACACACACACAGAGAGAGAGAGAGAGAGAGAGAGAGAAGTAAAATGAGAGTATTAATTATTATTAATATAAATAACATCACTTCATGACACTAACATTACTCCGTGGCAGTTAAAAGTACACATGCATAGTTGATGAACTGACACGGTCCTAGGCAGTTGACGATTTAACAATTGTCAAGGTCCTTGGCAATTGACGCTACCTTTGTAGTATCTAGTAGCCTGTGAGCCTAGAGCTTTATTGTATAGAGGATTGGGTGCACCTTGTGATGCATATGAGTGCTGGGTCAATTAGCCCATCTTATCAGGTAATCCTTTGTTGTCAAACATTGAGTATTGCGTGTCTGACCTAGTCAGGGGGGGGGGGGGGGGGGGGGGGGTGAAATCTTTTTGACGTTATGAATGTGCAAAACTGGTTCGAATAGAAACACATTTTTATTCCTATTTTTTTTGAGTGTATTTTTTTAGATATTTTTCTCCAATCAAGATGGGATCAAGGTGTAGCGATTAAGCGGAGCGATTATAATTATATAGAAAAAAATTATGTTTTTCAGAAATGTGTAGCGTATAAATTAAAACGGAGAGAACTGTATATAATAAATAAATTAATTATGCCTTTTTCGCCACGACATCATAAGATATCATCGCCTAGGCATTCCACGAAGGAATATAGATAACTTTTCAAACAAGATGTCTGATGTCAACAGGAATCACCTATGTTGTCCAAGTGAGCAAATTGGGGGTTAATAATCTTGCTCAAGGAAAAAAACGAAAGTGCCTGAAGTGGGGCTCGAACCCGGGTCCTTCTGGGTTATTAATAATAATGATAATAATAACGCTCTAATAATAATAATAATAATATTATTATTATTATTATTATTATTATTATTATTATTATTATCATTATTATTATTAATTTATTTTTTATTTAAGATTATTTAGTAATGGCAACAAAAGTTAAGATCAACGTCATTTTACTCTCTGATATTGTAGTTCTGAACACAGGTTTGAAAAAAGTCCAAAGATACAAGCCTACAAAAAGTGGCGCATTTGTGCCCACCTAATTTTGATTTGATTTTTTGATGTTATATGTTGAGATGGGCCAAGGTCTATTTAATAAATATTTCAAAGTTCACTCTCTCTCTCTCTCTCTCTCTGTCTCTCTCTCTCCCTCTCCCTCGCTTATATTTTATATATAGCAAAAAGGCAAGGAGTTTCAGTGCCACCACTATCAATTGTCTTGAGATGGATTTTTAATCATCCCCTTCCCTACCCCACCAATTTTACATTGAATAAGATTTTAATTACTACCACTTCCCACTATTTTGTCAGAATTTGGAGTTTACCTCTCTGAAATCACTGTAGATCCTCAAGGTCCACTTGCTATTCGTCAACTGGCATCTGTTCTTCTCAAACAATATGTACAATGTCATTGGTCACAGCATTCACTGAAATTCATACCACCAGAAACTAGTGATACGGTAAGATATTAAGGGTTTCATTTAAAATTAAAATGGCTTCAACTTCAAAGTTAATATTATTTTTGTAAAGTTTAATGCTCTATTCTTAGCTCACTAAGGTAGGTGCTTTGTCATGGCCTGCCTTTACTTTATAAAAAGCTTTTTGAAAAGATTTAGATGCCCCTGTGATGTAAACATTCTGGCCTTGCAGAAAATCATGCACATGATAAATTCATTACAATATAATCATTAATCTCAACTCAAGAAGAAGAGATTATCACAGGCCTGTAAATCTTTCGTCTATTGTCGGATTTCCGACAGTACGATTTTGCTCTTAAGTGCTAATATTTAAAAAAGAATAAGAGTAAAAATAAAATTCGTAACGTCAAAGAACAGAACCAATAAAAAAAGAAAATAAGAGTTTTATTTCGTTACTCGAAAAAAATAGATTTTATTCCGTTTCAAATGCCGACTTAAAAAAAAAAAAAAAATTTTGTTTTCATTTGTCTTATCAAAGACCAAACAAAATTTGCAGTTTATCAGTTAGCTATAATATTATCATGCCACCTACACGCTCCGCTAGACGTGTATGTATTCACTGCCTGGTACTGCGCCACAACCAGCGAGAGTGGGTCGCGAAGTTCGCGCGAGTCGTCTTCACACACGCACACACCTAGTCAGTAAATGACGCACGCACAGAAGTGTGTCGATCGGGCCGGAAGGTTTCTCTATTTTGCTACTGACACACATGCATATCTCCGGTTCTTATTTCTCAGTCTTTGGTTCCGTCCGGATGTGAGATGGAAAAAAAATAATGCGAAATAATTATTTTTTTTTCGAAATATATATTCTTCTTCGAAAGCTCTCACACCACCGCACCACCTCCTCTTCTTCTTCTTCTTCTTCTTCTTCTTTCTTCTTCTTCTTCTTCTTCTTCTTCTCTTCTTCTTCTTCTTCTTCTTCTTCTTCTTCTCTTCTTCTTCTTCTTCTCCTTCTCCTCTCCCCTTCTCTCTCTCTCTCTCCTCTTCCCTTCTCTCTTCTTCTCTCTTTTCTTCTTCTTCTTCTTCTTCTTCTTCTTCTTCTTCTTCTTCTTCTATAAGAATTAATCCAAATAAACGAAAGAATCATCGTAAACATTTAACACAAACAGGAGCGAAGATACGCAGCTTCCTGTGTTAAGTACGAGATACACATCCTTCAAAAGGGTAGGAATGGTTCTCTTCCTTTCATTTTACAACTAACTCAGACCTGGGCCCTCAAATAATTGGGATTTTTTTTGGTACCATAAAATAAGGACCTCGTTATAAATAAGTAGGAGAAAGTGACCTGATTTGACTAGTCAATTGACGTGTCATATCTGTGTTGTGTCCATATTTTTGTCCTGTTGTGTCTATTTTCGCGTGTTCAAAAAGTTCTGACAATTTTTTCACCAACCATTTACAGGCCTGTTATCAGTGAATTTGAAAAAGAGGTTTTTTTTTTTGTTTAAAGAAAAAATATAATTATAATTATAGTTATAGAGATATAGAGGCAATACTCTGGTTTCTGGTACTGCTTTATTTTCCAACAACCAAATGTGCATCCAAATGCATGAAAATTATATTTTTAGGGTAATAATCAACATTGTGCAATGAAATACACTACACCTTGATCGGACACACAGATGTCAACCGGACTGGAGATCAATGTTTGTTACAACAGCAGTTTCATTGAATCTGATACAGTGGTGTTCGTCATAATGCCCGTTTTGCCTAAGTGCCTACTTTCTCAGCAAAACAGTATTTTTGTTATGTAAAATACTATTCTGAATGCCTGCCTCTAAAATCTAATTCTGCCTAAGTGCCCGCTCTGACAACTTCACAAAAAAATTTTTTGTGTGGACTGTTTGACATTAAGAAAAGACACCTCTCTCTCCCTCCCCTGTCTAATATTGGCTGTCACAAGACAAGTTTCCAACATCCAATTGTCTTTGTCTCCAACCACCCTCTCCCGGAAGTCCTCATCCACTGTCAACAACTGTGTCCTTTTGTCCACTCCTCCCATTCTGCTTATGATTAGCTCACACGAACCTATGAGCACCCATCACCTTCTGCCCCCATCCCTCTCAATCTGCCGTGCACAACTGACCAATAAATTGTTGACACATTCAAGTCAATCAAGTGATAACTAACTGTGGTTGTGACTCGCAACTTTACGGAAATCTCGCTGCTAGATGTTGACCAGGCATTGAGAAACGAGACATGACAAGTAAGATTCGTGGAATGCATGATCATCTATATATGTTGCTGATGGAATGGCGCAATGGTGTTAGAAATGAAAGTCCTCTGTTTTCAAAGCGAAGACAGGCAGGTTAGATTTTTTGTTTCAAAGGACTATGGCTATGCGTGAAACCTTAATTTAATCTACAATGTCATAGCTGCCAACCGTTCCGTTAAAAACGGATTTGTTCCGTATTTGACTTCCTGTCCTTATTTTAAGTTCAAAATCTGTATTTTGTAATTTTTGACTAATTTGTGGTAATCAAGTCATTTGAGCCTAATGAATTATTATTATTGATCCATTATTATTACCATTACCACTACTATTACTATTATTGTTATTATTATTATTATTATTATTATATTATTATTATTATTATTATTATTATTATTGGTGTCCAGTGAGAGCATAATCTCCATTTGTGTAGCTCTTTAATTTGAATTATGCCTCTATCATAAATGATTTTCAACAATTAAATAAGTTCCATTCGTTTATATGACGCCATTTTTTTACTCAAACCTTTCATAATGTATTGGAGATTTGCATAGAATATGGATGTTAGCCTCGATATACTTTGAATATTCTAAGACAGTATTGATACTTTCACTATTTGTTACAAATTTTATTTTAATTAAGAATAAAATTAAATCCACATCTTTGATTGGAAGGTATTCAATCAGAAAATCAATTGCTTATATAGATTAATCATGACAATGATTATTTCCCTTTATTAATTTATGAAATATAAATTTAATCCCTTTAAAAAAACATCTTCATCTGATTTTAATTATTTATATTTTCAAGCAAGCTTTTGTAACGGTTTAGGTTCAAGAAAAATAAGTATACTCCATTTTTAGGTGTGTTTATCTTGTCAAAGTAAAGAAGGAATTCTATAATATTTAGAGGTGCATTTTACTATAGAGCAGTATAATTAGGTGCCCCAAACGTAAACAATAAGTTGCTGGTGATTTTCGTTAGGGACCGGAAAAATTTACGCACAACATAGGTCTCCCAATTTTGTAGTTTGAGTTGTAGGCAATACACTTTCAGTATTGAAAATATGTTTAGATAAAATCTAACAGTTGCAGAAATAATAATATAAGGCTAAATTATTCTGAAAATCAGGCTCCGAATAATTTTCGTTTTGTTCACACCAGCGCAATAATTTGATTTGGTCTAAAAATAGATAGACTTAACTTTTGATAAATTTTACCTTTTGTTCCATAAAATATCCATATCTAGACATTATTTGATGCATGATTGAGTATTTATGAATATGTGTTTCTTTTGCCACCTAACAGCCAAATTTTAAAGGTTATTTTTTTTCTATAATTTACATTGGAACGTGAGCTGTCAAGACAGGAACATGTGGTTTGCCATGTGCTTCTCGACCTTTGTTTACGTTTGGGGCACCTAATTATACTGCTCTATAACTACTATTATAGTATACTACTTAAAGAGCATTATGTTGCATGAAAGAAAACATATATGCAATCGCCTACTTTTTATCTGAACTCACCAAATTTTTACCCCAAAACGCCATCTCAAGTGATGTACCAGTTGGCAGTTATGCATTTCTAACCATCCTAAGTTATTTCATTTATTTTACAATTGTGCTTCTTGTGTATTGGTCCTTATCAAAGTTGAGGCAGTTGAATTCTTTCTTTATATTGTCTGTTCTGAAATTTTGATCTCATTGTGGAAAGTGTCATTTTAACGATTCAAATGTGCTGGTACTAAACCCGATAATTTAGCAACATTTGGACTGGCCTCTATTATCTAAACTTGTTAGTGTTAGTAATAGTAATTAAAAAGGCTGACTTTTATATGTTGCGATTCGATGAAGGGGGGGGGGGGGGGGGGCGGCACACGTCGTCCCCTCATCCCAGGCCAAATGACCGTTCCTTATTTTATTTTTGAAAAGTTGGCAGCTATGCAATGTTGTGTAAAAGTTTTACTATGTCACTGTTCCAAGTCTCTCTTCCTCTCTCTCTTTCTCTCTCTCTCTCTCTCTCTCTCTCTCTCTCTCTCTCTCTCTCTCTCTCTCTCTCTCTCTCTCTCTCTCTCCCTCTCTCTCTCTCACTTTCCCTCTCCTTCTCTGTACATACTATGTTAACCTACCACCATGTCTGCAAAAATGTCGAAACCAGCAAATGATTAAGAGAAAAAAAGCTACAAATTTTGACCGAAGTAGAACAGTTCACAGGAAAGGTCAATTTCGCAGAAATTGGAAAGAAATTTTCAGTTGATAAAAGAATACCGAATCGTCGTCCAATAATTACCTTTATCTCGGTAATTGAAAATGGAAATACACATTTTAATAAAAGCAAGTAAAGGGGGAAGGAAAATAACCTATGCTCCCCCTCCCTCCTAATAGTAATAATAATAATACAAATAAAATACTACTGCGAAAAAAACAAAAAACCCCCAGAAAAAGCATGGAAAAAAATATAGAAGCAAAATGAATTAATAAATAAATAAAATTAAAAAGTAAAATCCTTTAAACCGGCCATGAGTGACGTCCCAATAATCATCGGAGATCACTAATTACCTACGATTACGATGGTAATACTCTTATCACGTTATCCTTATTTTTAGCTCCATTGACTAATTCCGTCTAGTTGCCCGCTTTTCCTATTGCCTGTTTTTTTCTCTTTTCTGATCCTGGGCATTTAGACGATCACTGTATGTCACTTTTGATCATATCATTATAAATAGGAAATGGAAAAATAGTTTACATGATGTAAGAGCTTAAAGAATGGCAGTTGTAGGCAGTGATCCTCTCTTATTAGTTGGAAAACAAGCATTGAAACTTAGGAAAGCAAAGAAAAACGATAATACCAAGAGATGTTTTCACACAGAAAAATTGAAGAATCCAATCATAACAAGAACAGTTCAGCGTATGTCAAAAATAGATTTGAGGCACTTCAGGACCAAGCAGACCTCTCCATAGTAAACTTCAACCAAATGCTGGAAGAAACAGCCCTGAACAGGAGTGTATAAAATGATGCCGGACAAAGCAAGAAAGAAAAATACAAGAAAAAAACGATAAAAAAAAAATAAATCAGTTTACCATGACTGGGGATCGAACCTCAGACCTCCTGATTACTGGTTAGACATGCTACCATTACACCACAGAGGTTCCTGATATTTGGGGCAATTTTAATTCCTATATTCTTCACAAGGGTATGCATTTTAGGCTATGAACCTTCTCTTGCATCACACAATACATAATACATACATTGAACCAGAGAAGACGAGGACGATGACATTTGAGTTGCTCCATTTTTAATTTTTTTTTTTTATTTGTTGAAATGATCAAATTGAGAAACTAGGGAAGCAGATAAAGGTGTAAGATAAAGATCTGAACAAGATATATATTGTTGTTGTTGATCTCATCGTAGTCGTCATCGTCCTCATCATCATTATTTTGTGAAGACCCTCAAAAGTGTAGTTTATTAGTCCGAAGTTCCATCTCATTTACCAGTCTATTATTGTGTTGATATAATATACTTTCAGATTGTTATTAAATGACAACTTTTAATTAATTTTTCCTTATAATTTAGGGTATTTTGTATTGCATTTTGCATGTAAGCATATTTTATGTTAGGAGAGAGTTTAGGTTATATTTTTCTCCTTGAATTTCAGTCTAGAAGCATGTGAAATTCTTTTGGGATCCAAAGTTTTGTCAGTTGGTCCTGAATTTTAAAGTTTTATCTAAATAAAGGGAGGTAATTTAATGAGCAATAAAAATCATATACACCGTATTGTTCTCTGTTTTTTTTTTTTGCATTAAGATCTCGTTTCCCCCCCCCCCCCCCCCCCCCCCCCCCCTAGTCATTGCGTCAATGCTTAGCTTGGAGGGAGGCAGTCAAATGTATAATTCAAGGGTAGACTGAAAAGTCTCTTGTATTTTCAAAACTATAAAATATAGGCAAAAAAAATTTTTAAAAAAATTTAAAAAAAAATTAAAAATGAAAACAAAATTATGGATCTTGAATACATTAAATTATTTTTTAAAACCTTTCATAATGTATTGGAGATTTGCATAAAATATGCATGTTAGCGTCGAATATACTTTTAATGTTCTCAGACAG
>NC_088365.1:37813873-37821373 GCF_034508935.2 Berghia stephanieae
TCTTGTTAGTTCTATGTTCCAGATATGACACTAACTCTTGCTCTCAAACACATTGATTCACCTCTCTAGTTTTCTCATTGTCCAGGCTTCACAACCATATAGTAGCACACACACACATGCGTATAAAAGTGGGTAAATAGTCCTGTAGATTTAAGCTTAAAAATAGGGTAACGGGGAAGAAATTGGTAGCAAGCTGTTAAGATATTTGGTTGCACATTTTAAGCTGATTATCATACTAGAGATGCACTGAAATTCATGGGAAAAATGTTATTGATGGGTGTCTATATCAGTGATGACAATCTTCCGCTGAATTCCGGGATTTTGGGATTTTCTCAGAAATTTTCCGTTATTTTGCGGTGTCAAACATTTTCCCCTGATAAAAGCTCGGGTCAAATAGGGGATCCTTGAAAAAATCACTGTCATGTCTTGTCATATTTTGACACCTGTACTCAGTTGCATGGATTTTGGTGACATTCCCATTTTCATGGCGTCAGTCTAGACAAACTGGCGCCGGATGTCACAAATGAGACAAGGCAATAGATGGTTGAAAAGGTAGGGGGTAAATAGGTCTAGATTTTATTTGTAAGTAGGTCAAGAGTGGTAGTACAGTTAGAGGTCCGTTTAAAAAGATGATTATTATAACTTCCCCGTAATTAGAAAAAAAAGTCCCATCAATTAAACTACTCTCTCTCTCTCTCCCCCTCTCTCTCTCTCTCTCTCTCTCTCTCTCTCTCTCTCTCTCTCTCTCTCTCTCTCTCTCTCTCTCTCTCTTCTCTCTCTCTCTCTCTCCTCTCTCTCTCTCTCTCTCTCTCTCTCCCTCTCTCTCTCTCTCTCTCTCTCTCTCTCTCTCTCTCTCTCTCTCTCTCTCTCTCTCTCTCTCTCTCTCTCGATTTAAGAGTAGTATTTTATGCAAAAATAGAAAACAAATATTTTCATAGTCATTGCTACTTTGTATTCCTCATAGCAATGCAGATTCGGAGAGAATTTTCTTCTTCTTCTTCTTCTTCTTCTTCTTCTTCCTCTTCTTCTTCCTCTTCTTCTTCCTCTTCTTCCTCTTCTTCCTCTTCTTCTTCTTCTTCTTCTTCTTCTTCTTCTTCTTCTTCTTCTTCTTCTTCTTCTTCTTCTTCTTCTTCTTTCTTCTTCTCTTCTCCTCCTCCTCCTCCTCCTCCTCCTCCTCCTCCTCCTCCTCCTCCTCCTTTTCCTCCTCCTCCACCTTCTCCTCCTCCTCCTCCTCCTTCTTCTTTCTTCTGAGTGGGGTTCCTGACCTCCCATAGTGGGCAGGGAGGTACACACTGTGTCTTCTATCCCCTAATGTCTGTTTTCCAACATGCTTTCTGTCTTTGTATTGGAATGAGATTACTTGGTTTTGTCCTGGCCCTGGCTGGGAGGGAAACAGCCAAATGCATATTATAATTATTGTTTTGGGAGATGACATTTTTTTCCTTGTAAGTCATCTCTCTGTTATGTATTATTATATTTGTTATTTTGAATTTATAATGTAAGCATTTGAGTGTATTCCTCTTTGTTGGATTTTGTGCTTGTGTCCGGATGAGACTTATAGGTAATCTCAAACTAAGTACATTGGTGGTATGCTCTTGGAATCTACATCTGATCCCTATTTGTTCCCAGTTCCCCTGTGTCTTACTTTCTCTTAGGTGCTTTAATTGTAATTCTAGAACTTTTTACTATCCTTTTTTCTATCTTTTTACTGGCGCTGATATAACCTAAATGTGTTGCAAGCGCCGTAAAACCCTTAAAAACAAAAAAAACATTTTTCTTCTTCTTTTTCTTCTTCGTCTTCTTCTTCGCAACATATATAAGAATACACATTTTTAGTTAAGTTATATGTCTTCTGTTTGCTGAGACCGCCAACGCAGTTGGCCACAGCATTGAGGCACGATCACAGTAGGGTGTACCTGATTCCGTATTCTAAAGGTTGGCAGGTCTGCATAGCACATCAACATCACTTCAATTAACAGCGGCATCATCTGGGTTGTGGCTGAAAGGTTATAGATACATGTCAGACTTTAGCAAGAGTACTGGCATTGTTTCTTCAAGAAAGAAAAAATTAACTCATCTCTTCACTTGACCATACCATCAAATTCAAATATCATCATTATTATGATATCGTCTATACTTGTTTTAATGCTTGTGGTTTAACTATATAATGTACCCAAAATATATAGTTGCTTTGATCGTCTGTTTGGTCTCCTCTTAATGTCTTCCAAAAAGCAAGTTTGACAAAAATGATAGCCTAAACATGGTGGTTTGTTTTCTTAACAATCATCCTGGCTACGCGTCTTCCTTTCTTTAGAGTCAGTAATAGTACTGCATCACTAACCAATACTTTTACTATAGCCTTCCGCGTAACGGCAGGACAACTCCGTGAATGGGATGTGATTGTCTTGAACGTCATGTATGGTTTTCGATGGTGTGCCTGAGTGTGTGTGTGTGTGTGTGTGTGTGTGTGTGTTCTTGCATATGTGTATGTGCGTTTAGGATTATGCAGGTGATGGGGAAGGTAAATGGGTCTAATGTGTGTTTGTGAACCATGTTAATTGCACAGGTTACTATTAAGACAATTCATCTTTTGTTTATTGTTTCATTTATGATGACACCTTTAATGTTTCCTGTTAAGAACATTGTGCTTATAATAAGATTCTTTACATCGATAAACTTTATTGTGTTGGCTTATTTTAAATTATTATTATTATTGGGGAAGTAAAAGAGTCACTGTCTTGACCTATATTTGTTGTATTATGAATCGTGCTGAACTATTTCATTCATTATCATACAATGAGATTAGGTCCACATCAATACCTGGATGACAATCAAAAGCATCTCTTTCTTCAAGAATGGTACATTAAACATCCCTGGTTAGCAGTAGATGTTTGACTTTTATTAAATTTCCCATCAAGAAATGTAATTCGTTTTTCTTAACAAATATAAACTTGATGACAGTGATTTAATCATTTAGATTCCAATTCAATTGTCATCATATGGTTTACACCAATGTAAAATAACTATGAGTCAATGGGTCACAAATATCTTTTGATCATCCCCTTGTTCAATTTTTCTTAGTTACGTCGCTGACTGCAAGCATTACAAAACACAGCATCTTCACTACCACTACTTCTGCAAGTTCCATCAGCACTTCAACATCACTATCTCTACAACAACCACCAACATCACCACATCATCACTACCAACTACAACCACAATATCCACAATATCATCAATACCACTACTACTACCTGCCTATTATTACGGACCGTCCGTAATTGTTACGGAAATGTAAGGACATTTATGGACTTACGGAAATAGAAGAAATATTACTGATACAAATGGTCGCAACGTAAAATTAAAAGATAATAAATTTTTTTTCACTATTTACCGCATGCTACAATAAAAAATCTCAATGCCTCGTTGGCTGGCGAAGAGTGACGTCATCGACTCGACACGGAAACTTTACCCTCATCGATAGACACAGAGTAGTGTCGAAAGTAGGTCATCAATAAGCATATTATTATCGCGGGGATCATTGGCAATGCCCAGCCGAGCCTAGGTAGTAGGCCTGTATAACATAAGTTTATTTTACATCTATAAAAGGGTGTATCTATCATTATTTTTGTTTGCTTTAGTATTACTGAAATTTGACCATTAACTACTGATGAATTTTGTATTTCTTACTGAATTTGAAATTTTCAAGTAGGCAGGTATCCCAAATCATCATCACTGCCACCACTACTACAATTACAACCACCACCACATCCTTATCATCTTTACTATTAACTCTACATCCACCACCATCACACTATCTGCACCTCTACCACTAGCACATCATTACTACTGTTACTACTACAACAAACATCATCATAGCCACCAGCACCATATCATCATTACTTTTACTACTATAACAACCAACATCACATGATCACTATTAAAACTACAATTGCTTCTACAACATCATCACCATGGCCACTACTACTTCAATCACTGTTTCCCCCCTCCCAGCCAGGGTATCGGGGAAAAAACCAACTCATTTCAAGACAAGGGCTGAAAGCATTTAGGAAAACAGATATTGAGGGGATAGAAGACACAGTAAGTGCCTCCCTGCCCAGTATGGGAGGTCAGGAACTCCACCCAGGTGGTGGTTGTGGTAGTGACGTGTTGATATGGCAATGGCTCTAGCAGTAGAGTATGATCTTGTGGAGATTGTAGTGGTGATGGAAATGATAAGGATGATGATGCAGACCTGCCGTTCATACCGATTAATCGGTATCATACCGATTTGCAAGACCTTTTTTTCGTATTTACCGATTTCCCGATTTACTTGCCGATCGTACCGATTTCACCAAGTGACCAAGGGCCCGCAGCCCTCCACCCCCCTCTTTTACGTTAACTTTGTGCTTTACGTTGCACGTTAAAATTTTCAAGTCTCGTGAACTTTGACCCGTCCCGCGATACCTCGATAGATCACATGACGTAGCGAGCCTCTTTGTGATGCCCTCACACAGATAGAAAACACACACGGCGCGTTATTTAGTTTTCATTTCCTTTGTGAAGCGACAGCGAGCTGTACTGGTAAACCACCGCGGTCCCTGGCTTCTGACTCGTTACCAAGTGCCGCCATCTTTAAATAAGTTGCCAGATTGGTGTTGTGCGTGCCATTTTGGGTGTTGGGGAAAAATAAGGGGGGGGGGGGGGGAGGTTGTGACGCTTTGGTTAGTTTGAGTGACAAGTGTCAAATTGTCAGAATTAGGTGAGTAGCCCAACCATTGGATAATTTTACGTCTCATACTGATTTTTTTCCCCAGATACTGATTTTTTTACAATGTCATACTGATTTCCTTTTTCGTGAAGTGGCAGGTCTGATGATGGCCGGTAGTGGTGGTCGAAAATATAATAATTTGATGGCGGTTGAAGTAGTTGTGTTAGTGATGATGATAATGTTGATGATTATGATGATGTTGATGATGATCGATGATGTCACAATAGTGGTGGTAGGAAGGAGGATAATATGGTGTTGGTTGTAGTTGCGATAGTGATGCTGATGTTTTAGGGGTTATGGTAGAGGCAATAGCGATGATAATGATATAATGGTAATAATGATGATGAAAGTGTGGTCGTATATGTGTTAGTGGTAGTTGTGATGATTTTGATGATGCGCGGTGGTGGTGGTGGTTGTGATAGTAGTGTTAATGATAATGGTTGTAGTAAAACAAACAAAAACAAAAAGTTTTTTAAAATGCTCAAAACGCTTTCTGTTGATTTTTAATGCTTACTAGAGCAACTACAATCTTTAGATCTTCAATTAGGCAGGTCTGCCACCATCCCATTGTCATCAACACTACCAATACCGCAACCATGACCACTTCATCACTACCATCACAACAACAACCACTGTGCAATGCCTTAACCACATAATCATTACCACAACTACAGCAATCATCATCACAGCATTATCACTACCACTAGGCAGGGAGGTACTTGTTTTGTCTTCTATCCCCCTGTATCTGTTTTCCAATTGCTTTCTGTCTTCGTCTTGGGATGAGATTACTTAGTTTTGTCCTGACCCTGGCTGGGAGGGAAAAGTTGAATGTATAGGTAATAATAATAATAATACTAATAATAATAATAATAATAATAATAAAACTGCACCGTTTTTATGCACCTCCGTTGGTGTTGCTGGTTGATCAATCAAAATGTTGATGCTTGAAGCTTGATAAGTGTTGAATTGGAAGCCTCAATTTATTAGACAAAGACATATTGTAGTCGTTTCTGGTTTTCACTTTATCAACATAACACAACGAATAAGACACTAAGGACGAATGAGAGATGTGTAGTGTGAATGGCGTAGATTTGGTAAATAAACATAAACAATGCTGGGACAGGAAGTTTTATTAAACATGATAAAAAGTTTTTGAAAAAAAAAAAAAAGGAAAAGCCAAGCAAAAGACAAAGACGCGGTCAACGAATACACTGATGATAATGATAAAATATTATAAAATGATAGCAATCGACATTTACATATAAATGCATGTCGATAACACAATGAAAGGTACAGTTATTGTTTTTCTAAAAAATATAATTAGTTATTATGATGATTATGATGATGATAATAATAATAATAATAATAATAATAATAATAATAATAATAACAATAATAATAGATTAATTTAAAGTTCTAAATATATGTCCAGGAACTATAACAACAAAAATGATGTCTTTCTCAATAAAGTAAACTTTAAAAAAAATATGTCCACAATTGGATCGAACCCATTACTTTCAAGGTTGTAGTCTGACAGCTTATCCACTGTGCTACGGAGCCACCTGACTGGTCATAACATTTAATAAGGTCTTTCTAAAACCTTATTTTACCTTCAATGCAACTTCTATTTTCTAAATTTCGAATTTTTAGATTTAAAAAAAATTAATTTTTTAAAAATTTAGTAACAAAGACGTTCTTCCAGATGTTACAATAGAACTTTTGCCAAATCCAAATACAGATACAGTATCGCTGATGAAATTGGGTGGATGCGCATGCATAACGGAGGTGAAAAAAAACACCGAACCGTTAAGATACACCATCAACGGAGGTGCATAAAAACACTACATTTATTTATATTGCGCCCAATCCTCTATACAATAAAGCTCAAGGTGCATAACAATAACATCAATCCATTCAAATTTCTCTCTCTCTGTTAATGTGATATTGATATGATAGCAATATGTATAAAATGTTCATATTATCTTCAGAGAAAGAGTGGTCCAGTCATGATCCTGTTAGATTATTACCTTTGTCATTGATATTATATTATATTTTGAATTTAACAGGGTGTTGGTAAACAGTTGTTGTACCCAATTTTACCTCAATTTGTTAAGACATTTCTTCAGTGCCTGGAACTGCCCATCTCTCTAACCTGTGATAACGGTTTGAAATTAGAGGTCATTAAGGTTAGTGACCATCCTCCTTTTCATTAGTTAACAATTATAATTCTTTTGTCTACTGCATTGTGTTTTGAGGAATCTCTTGAGATGAGCTATTAACATGCTCAGATTAATTATTGTCTTGAACCTCACAAAGCTCACACATTGTTGATGGCCCTGTTGCAACTTTTCTTGTTTATTGAATATATAGAATTTATGTGGATTCCATTTATGTGAATTGTGTCTTGATATCCTCATATATTTAGTGTGTAGGACTTACAAGTTTTATGTCCACGTCTTTAATATTTGCGTGCTGCTTTGACAAAACCTGTTTACATATACATATTTGGACAAAGCACCATTTTTGAACAAAATGCAGTTTGAATTTTGTAATTATCTTAATTAGGGCCCCAAGGTATTCACATTTGAAGGAAGGGTTGTCAAAAATTTTAAACTGGGGAAAATCACTTTTAAAGATAAGACATATATTTATTACAAATTATTTAAAGTACAGTTACATTATCATCACAGTAGCAATTGCACACTACCACATTTCGTACTCAAAAATGA
>NC_088365.1:37823873-37911373 GCF_034508935.2 Berghia stephanieae
CCTGAAATCTTACCCTCCATATGGAAAATTTTCACACAGAGTGCTGACTTGTATCCTTTTTAACAGGTTTTTATTTGAACTGAGAATGACGAAACTTTGTTCAGATAAAGATTTTTGATTTCAGAAATTATGTTGGTGTATTGAGATCTTTCGTGGTGGGTAAGGAGGCCACTTCTGCTGTTCTTCTATCTCCCGGTAATTGTTTTTCTTTTAGAGGTTGCTTTTTGTCCTTGACTTGGAATAAATTGGTTTTTGTCCTGGCCCAAGCTGAATAGGGAAACAGTCAAATGTATTTTATTTTTTTAAAGCATTTGAGTGTATTCCTTTACAGTCTAACAGTTTGAATTGAAGGAGCGTTGTGCTCCAAAATTTAACAAATGTTTCTGTGTATTTCGACAGCAGATTTGCCAGTTAGAGGTGAAAATTTGATGACAAACTGAACATCATAGTGTGAGTAGTTTGCATCAATGCTGTCATTTTCCTTTGATTATGCTTGGACAAGGAACAAAAGTACAACAATCTTGCCACGTCACAGGTCGATCGGGGATGCCACTTTTCTGGTTTTAACCGGAAATCGGCTTTTTTGGCAATTTGACTGGATTCTCGGGATGTGATTGTCTGAAACAAGCCGGAACTTTTAAAAATAAATTTCAGCATTCTATCAAAGTCTTAACTTTTATCACAATTGAGTGACAAACCCTGACCTTTAAATGGCCTTCCGATTGGGCCTATTTCGTGGACCTTATGTTACAGGAGCAGAATGGGTGTTTTCGATTAATAATAAGAGGTAAACCCTTTGATAAAAATGCATTAGAAAAGAGGTCAATCTATCCTCATGCCAGGGTACGGGTTAAGTTCCTACCTTTCAGATTGTATCATTTATAGAACCGGTAGAAATCATCTACTTTTTGAGGCTATTTCCTTTATTGACAGGGTAAATTGTTAGCATGAGTTCTCTATAATTTCCAAATTTTAGACCTGTAGCATATCGAGGGGTGCCTGCGCAAAGGCCGTAACGTCAAAAATTTCAAATTTTCGTTTTTTACATAAATCAGCTTGGTTTGGAGTAAGGTTTATTTCTACAAAAAAATATATGCAAAAATAAATTAATTAATTTTTATTAATTAAAACCCGAACACCGTAACGTTTTTAGACCGATAATGTGACTGCCCAAAAGCCGTAGCGTGTAATACAGACTTAAGACGCTCTAAACAGTGCCTATCAGTCACTGCCCAAAAGCCTTAACAGTAAATACTATTTTACCGCCTGACGAAAAGGTGGAAATGCGGAGGTAAATTTGACTGCCCAAAAACCGTATCTAGCAATAAGGCGTTTGGGCAGGCATAAAATTATGCCACCGTGGTTACAATGGCGAGCGCAATGGCCTTGACTGACTTTACGGTCTTAGAGCAGTGAAAAATATGGGGGTGGAAATGAGAATTATAAGCACCGAAAGACCGTAATGTGGCCTTGTGTGGGATTCTACAAGGACTTTGATGCAATACTGTGTGTGTTACAATCTACACATTTCGACCTTAATGTTCAAGATTGATGGGAATGACAATTGGGTAACACTTATTCCAAGTCTCGAAATTCCCTTCCTGCCAGTATCAATTACAGAATACGACATCACAACTTAAGGGATGGGTCAAGCTCTAGATTATGAGACGTTTTTTTCTTTGGCCACCAATGAAACTTGACAAGTGTAACCATCTTTTATCTTAGCAGGGATTTGTCCTTGCATATTTTAAGGTGGGTGATCCCATGGAATTGAATGTTTATTAATGTGAATGCACTTCCGGTGACATCTTACCAGAATGCTGCACCCTCATCAATTTACTCCACTGTGACTGCACACCTACACAATAATTTCTTATTTTCCCGCGTTTTCACGTGACAAATGTGTATAAGTATGAGCGCTTGATCTTGTCACAGCATCTTTGTTCCATACAAGCAGGATTTTCAAGAGTTTGCAACACGTTTTGTTAACCAAAGAAATTGTTTTATTCTCTCAAAGGTAAGTTTTTCATATTTATTGTTTCATTATCCTGTTATTTTATATCTATCATCTTGTCATACTTTGATCCTAGAAAAACTGTAAACGCGTTACTTCAGCATCCATTGCTTGTGCGACTTTGTGATGTAGGAGTTCAAGTTTTGCCTTATGATCCGAGGTCGAGGAACAATTCCCGCTTGAAGCCGTGCAAAATTGGAATGAGATTACTTGGTTTTGTCCTGGCCCTGGCCTGGCCGGAGTCCTAGCTGGGAGGGAAACCGTCAAATGCATTGTTATTGTTTTGGGAGATTATATTTTTTTCCATGTAAATCATGTCTCTGTTATGTATTATTATATTTGTTATTTTGAATGTATAATGTAAGCATTTGAGTGTATTCCTCTTTGTTGGATTTTGTGTTTGTGTCCGGATAAGACTTATCGGTGATCTCAAACTAATTACATTGGTGGTATGCTCTTGGAATCTACATCTGATCCCTATTTGTTCCCAGTTCCCCTATGTCTTACTTTTTCTTGGGTGCTTTAATTGTAATTCTAGAACTTTTTACTATCCCATTTTCTATCTTTTTACTGGCGCTGATATAACCTAAATCACAGCGTACATAACAATAACAGTTTAGTTGAGACGGTATCCAGTTCCTGACACCTGTTGACCCGGTCACGGTGAGCGGTCAATCACTCAATTTAACAATGTTTTGTTTTATTGTCTGTAAGACACCCATATTGAATGAGTTGAAATATCACTACTTGGTATAAAAGTTTATATTTTCTTCTTTTACTGTGTGTTTTTTATTTTTTCATAGTATTACTAGATTTCTCAATATAAGTTATCAATGAATTTAACAAATTACACAAAAAATATAATGGGTGCAACATTTCAAAAATTGGAGGGAAAAAAACGTTGCTATGGATTTGTTTGAATTTTATGTATTATAAAGACAAGATGTAAATACTTCTCACAAAAAACATATTTGTCCTCAACAAAAATATATCCGCTACGAGCATTCAAACTCGTCAGTGTAGTTTGGGGCTGGTCTTTAACTGCATTGCGTTGATGACAAATTGCATGTTATTCATATCATTGATAATGCCGGATGCTCTTTTTTTCCAATTGTGCTGTTGTTTGGTGACAGTTCTCTGTGCCTTGTTCTCCAAGAAGTCTAAGTCCAAACTTATATTGAGTGATTTGTGGTATGCAGTGGTACTCAGGGAGGTGTGTTTTGGGATTATTTTGTTTGGAAAATATTTTCTGTATGTATCCGTGTAATGTTTTATTGCACTTTGAATATATTGGATTGTGTCTGCTTTGATCGATTATGTGTGTGAAATAAAGTTGTGCACATGACTATAGGCCTTTTTATATTGTCGAAAATCCAATACTGCAAGCGTCGTCAATGATGAGTGGGTCGTGGGTGCAGTTCTTTGTTTGTTGGATAATTGTAAGTGTGAGTTGCTTGTAGACTTTTTCTTGTAAATATTTATGGCAGTGGTTGCCAATGAATGACCTGCTTATGGTAAGCCTGTAGTGTAATGCGGTATTCTGTCCAATTCAGAGGCAATAGGACCATCCCTGAGGGTGAGTGGCTCTTGCATGAGATTTGAAAGTCTCTCCTGCATTTCGGAGTGTGTTGTTATATTCTACTCTGTCGATATCAAACATGCAAGTACAACCTGTTTCAAGGTTGATTTATTTATTATCAGCGTCTTGGCAATGAGCAAATACAAAGAAGCTAATGAGTCGTGTGTTCAATGTGCTTTATAATGTGTACTTTTTACACATAAATTATGAGTGTGTTCCTTGCCTGTCCAATGCCGTGTCAGTCCCATAGACTAAAAAAAAGAATGTCATTAGAATAATTTGAACATTTAAATGGTTTCTTGCGGGAACGTTTCTATTTCTGTGTTAAACAAATCATACCACATGTCCTACATAATGAATTCACTGCTTGGTTATGACTTGCAATTGTGTGGTCCATGCTGTAAGAGAAAATTCAAAATTGACTGAGCGATGTAAGCAATGATATAGTGAATTAATGAATAAAATGAGTTTTAAAACACTGTGTATTACTTCTCATATCCATGCATACATAACATCGTACATATAATTTGGAACAAGAAAAACCAAATACTTCATCCAATTTGGTGAAAGAAAGGAGGAGCAGGAAAATTCTAACATATTTTGAAATTGAACTTGGATCATTTACACGTAAGTCTAATGCTCAACCAGTTGGGCTAAGTTGAGGCCCAACACACAATATCATTTAAAATTAAACATTAGCAAGATAATTCAAATTATGCAATTTAAAAATCAAATTAACTCATCATTGAAAAAATAGAAAAAAAATATAATTAACAATAAAACCGCAGCGAAATATTACATTTCAAGAACAAGACTAAAGAAAAATAATCGTTACAAAATAATGATAACTGAAGACTAAATGAAACTTACCTCATTTCGTAGTAAAACTTGTGCCTTGTAAATCACACCAAAAAAAAAAAGAAATTTATAGGAACGTTTTTTTATAATCTTGAGGTAATTAAACATCGCAATGATTATTTCCCTTTATTAATTTATGAAATATAAGTTCTATCTCTTTAAAGCTAACATCTTGATCTGATTATTATTTTTTTTTTTTTCAAGCAAGCTTTTGTAACGGTTTAGGTTCAAGAGAATTAGTATACTCCATTTTTTAGGTGTGTTTATCTTGTCAAAGTAAAGAGGTAGGAATTCTCCAATATATAGAGGTTCATTTTACTATAACTACTAGTTTATTGTACTACTTAAAGACCATTATGTTGCATGAAAGAAAATATATATGCAATTTCCTACTTTTAATCCAATCTCCCTAATTTTTTCCCCAAAACGTCCTCTCAAGTGACATACCAGGTTGGGAGTTATGGTTTTCTAAACATCTGAAGTTATTTCATTTATTTTACAATTGTGCTTCTTGTGTATTGGTCCTTATCAAAGTCGAGGCAGTTGAATTCTTTCTTTATTTTGTCTGTTCTGAAATTTTGATCTCATGGTGGAAAGTGTCATTTCATAACGATTCAAATGAACTGGAACTAAACCGGGTAATTTAGCAACATTTGGACTAGCCTCTGTCATCTTAAATTTGTTGGTGTTAGTAGTAGTAATTTAAAAGGCAGACTTTTATATTTTGCGATTCGATGAAAGGGGGGGTGAGGGGCATACATCGTCCCCTCATCCCGGACCAAATGGGCGTTCCTTATTTTATTTTTGAAAAGTTGGCAGCTATGATAGGATTTTGTATGTGGAAAATCAGGATTTTGTATGCAGAAAATCCTCTTTTGAAATTCCTTCTAGTTGTGTCGGAAATGCATTTTGGGACAATGGGAATCTATCATCTTCCACCCCGAGCAGAAAAGCTTTAACTTCTCTCTCTGATTTCATGATTTTCAATGCCTACATATTACTATTCTTTAACTCATATATAGATATGTTAGAACAGTTGTCAATAACATAGAGGATTCTGATGACCCAGTGGATTCTGATGGTAATTTTACACTTAAATTTTTAAAGATATGAATTTGCTCTTGCTGATGTCAAAACAACGAACATATCAGAAAAAACACAATCACTAACATTATCACCACTATATTGTGCAGCAATGTGGTCTAGTGGTATGACACTCTCCTTTGGATGGGAAGGTCTTGCGAGTCCCAAATGATGCATAGTTGAAACCTTGGAAAAGGCTCTTTACTCATATCCTCTAACTGTACTCAGGTGTAAAATGAGTACCTGGCTTTTAACAGCATTGTCTAAAACAAAAAAAAATTTGTACTATTCAGACTTGCCAGTCAGTACGATTTTCCGTATTTTAGTATGGATTTTTATAATAAATACTTAAATACGAGAAAATGAGATTAAAAATATGCAACATGGAAAATTT
Source organism: Berghia stephanieae (assembly GCF_034508935.2). Classification (NCBI taxonomy): domain Eukaryota; kingdom Metazoa; phylum Mollusca; class Gastropoda; order Nudibranchia; family Aeolidiidae; genus Berghia; species Berghia stephanieae. Next base: position 37,829,802 of record NC_088365.1, read on the forward strand.
GTTTTAAAAGTGTAAGTTATGGTATATTTAATGGGTGTAAAGACCCTACCATCCCTACCACAATTACTGCAACCACCACCACATCATCATCTCTACCACAACTACTACAACCATCACCACATCATCATCACTACCACCACATCATCATCCCTACCACCACCACTACTACTACAAACGCCACCAGATCATCATCCCTACCACCACTACTACAACTACCACCACACCTTCATTCCTACCACTACTCCTACAACCACCACCACAGTATCATCACTACCACCACTACTACTACAACCACCATCACATCATCATCACTACCACCATTACTACTACAACCACCATCACATCATCATCATCATCATCACTACTACCGCTATATACAACTACCACCAAATCATCATCCCTACCACTACTACTACAACTACGACCACATCATCATCCCTACTACCACCACTACTACTAAAACACCACATCAACATCCCTACTACCACCACTACTACTACAAACACCACCACAACCACAACCATCATCACTACCACCACCACCACCACTACTACTACAACCACCATCGTATCATCAACACTACCATCACTACTACTACTACAACAGCACCACATCATCATCCCTACCACAACTGCTACATCCACTACCACATTTTTTGGGATTTATTTATTTATTTATTTTTTGTACTGAGGTTATGATTTTATTCATAAAAACTTCTTCTTTGTTCTATTTTCAGGGTCGGTTCTAGGCTTTGAGAACCTGGTTTACACAGTCTTTGAATTTGTACACATTCTTATTGAGTCCCCAAAATTCCGCAGTACAATCAAGAAGACTGTTGATCAGATAGTGTACTATATTATTACCTACATGCAGATTACAGAGGATCAGGTAGGATTTTTGCTCTTCATAAAAAGGTATTCATTTTAATCAGTGCAGTTGACTTTGCTTAACTCACTGACTACGGTTGTGGTTTAGTTTCACTGTTGTCTGCCATGGGCGGATGCGGTAACACCACCGCACTGGCTATCGGAATTGTTTGCATGTTATTTACAGGATCCATGCTCAACATTAGGTCTATATTTAGTTCCCTGTCGAATTTGACGGAAGTGGGCGTGACTTAGCGGGAGTTAGCGAGACTTGAACGTGACCAATCATCGTTCAGTTTCACTTTCATTTTTCCCATACTGAGATTCTCAACTGAAGACAGCTTGATTAAATATTTCTGATATTTTTACTTTTAATGTCATGTGATAAGTCTGATAACGATGATGGCGAACCGGATTTCATACCAAGGGGTGGTAGAGGAATTATTTGGATGATGAGTGCCTTCCAGGCACTTCGACTTCGAGTTCAAGTCAAGTTCCAAAAAACCTAAACAAATGACATCTACTTCTACTTCATCATTGTGTCTTCATCATTAGTGAATACTAGTATTTCTATGGACAATACTTATGCGATACAAATAGAGGGGAGTGACATTGAGGGTTCTGGCTCTGATAGTAGTGTTAGTGAGGGATTGGAAACAGAATCACAGGAGCTTGAAGTTTAAACAGTGGACTTTGAAAGTTGGAGTCGGGATTTGACAGATTTTCCAACAATCCCTCCGTTTACAGGGCAAACTATTAAGGATTACATTGACGTGGACACATTAGCACCGTTCTCTGTGAAAGTCAAACCGACCACATGGGGTATCACACTCTATGAGTAGTGTGAGTCCGGATCTGGTTATGTGTATAGATTCGAAATTTACGCTAGAGAGCCAGGCCTATCAAACAGATCTACAGACGTGTTGAGATTGGTTGACCCAATCCTGGATCAGAGCTTCTATCTATACACTGACAATTATTACTCTTGCCTTAAACTGTTCAATGTACTCACTGCTCGACACACTATGTGCACTGGTACAGTACGCTCGAATCAAATGGAGATGCCGAAGGACCTTGCTAAACAAGCACCTCAACCCAGTCATCATGACTATCGACGAAAAAAAATAAATCTTGTGGCACTGATATGGCGGGATAAACGGGATGTCAACATCCTCACTTCTGCCCACAATCCAACAGAAACCGTGACAGTGACAACAAGAAATGTGTGTAGCAATGAAAAGCCAAAAGCTGTAGCTGAATATTATATATACATGTCAGGAGTTACCCATAACGATTATGTTGTACTTACAACTTGCAAGGCAAACATCAAAGTGGACAAACCTCTTCATTCAGTCCTCTGTTCTTATGAACAAAAACAGAGCCATTCACAACCAAAAACCTTGAAAACTCAGAGACTTTGTAATCATGCTTGGCAAGTCACTCACAGAGGAGTCTGTCAGGAAAGGGGCATTACGCCATACCGACCTGAGCCGAGGATGACAACAAAACCAGACCTGGCACTTTGCCTTGACCAAAGTAAAGTCCATTCATTGACTGGAATCCCACCTACAGCTACTAAGAAAAAACCCAAAAGAGACTGCAAAGTATGTTATGACAGGACAGAAAAGATTCCAGGCAAGAAGAAACGTGTAAAGGAGACCTAATATCTCAGCAAAGTGTGCCAAGTTCCACTTTGCATCGAGCCCTGCATCTAATTGTAAAAGTCTACTTTAAAAATGGCTGACTAGAACTTCACTTGGTCTAACACTACAAACATTTTGACCCCTCTAGAAAAAACTCAGCGGTTTTTATAACATACCAACATACAAAACTGTGTGTAACCTTGAATGTTTATAGTCTGGTTGTTATAATTTAATGAGAAGTAATCACCAAAATGGCTGTCTAAAAACACTAACAAAGAGCTGAGTGACATCAATTTTGTTTCTGGTATACCCGATGGCAACAATGATAAAGTGATTTCATAGGTAGGTAAACATGTGTTCGCATTGGTCGGTAACAAAGTGATTTAGTTCTCTGTGAGTAGGTTTTTTTTTGTTTAAGTGTACGAGATGGCGCTATTATTATTATTATTATTATTATTATTATTATTATTATTATTATTATTATTATTATTATTATTATTATTATTATTATTATTATTATTATATTATTATTATCCAGAGGTTGCACTGTAATAACCTGTCATTAAAAAACAATTTTTTAAATTCAAGGTACGTCTTTGGAGTAATAATCCAGATCAATTTGTAGAGGATGAGGATGATGACACATTTTCTTATTCAGTCAGAATATCAGCTCATGAATTGCTTCTGGTGAGTTGCGCTTATTTGGTTTCTATGTGTTTCTAATACTTTTCTGTAAAAAATAAAAAATTCAAAGGACTATTATGGTTTAAGCATAGTTAAAAAAAAGGCTAATTTATAGTACTACATTTGTTCATTGCTGACTTCTTCCCTTATGCTATGAAAGTGAAAGAATTTTACTTTAATAATATTATTATGGGCCCTAAAGATATGAATAACATTATTTTAGCGGATGATAACAAGTAAATCCTCTTTTGATTATAAAAATTTGGCCATATAAACACTAAAAGCGGGTTTTGTGGTATTATGACTATAACCGCTTTCATTTAACCAAGATGGGTTAGAGACAACTTTTTATGATATAATTTTGGTATGCTGTTTAAAATGCTCACCTCGACATCGATACCACGAAGATCATTTGTCTAACTTCTAAAAAAGTGATTCATCTGTAAAAAAAATGCCGTCCCATATATCCCAGTCCTGGAGTTCCCTTGCCCATTTCAGTCGAATAACTTTGTGCAAGGTGGTCATCTTTGGTCATGTTTATTCGGAATCAGAATAATGAAATGGTGATATTCAAGTTTGATAATGCCTCGGCATATAGTCTGGACAAATATCTGCTTTTTTAAATGATTCAAATGTAAGGGCGATGAACCAGTTGCCAGCTGTGTCACCTGACATGAATCCCATTGAACATGATATGTGGGATTTTATGAAAGGAAAGCTGATAAAGAGAAGAAAAGAATAAAAAGACAAGAAAGCTGTATAAGATTCTATGAATTATTCAACAGACATGATTCAGCTTGGACTGATATACCAACAGAAACAGTCACTCAGGTAACATTATCATCGAGGCAAAGAGTTGTGGCATTGATCAATTATAACGGCGGACATTCAAAATACTGGGTGGGATTCCTGACCTCCCATAATGGGCAGGGAGGCATGTACTGTCTTCTATCCCTCTATTTCTGTATACAACATACTTTCTGTCTTTGTCTTGGAATGAGATTACTTGGTTTTGTCCGGGCCCTGGCTGGGAGGGAAACAGTCAAATGTATAGTTAGAGTTGTGGGAGATGATGTTTTTTGTCTTGTAAATAATCTCTTATTATTTTTGTTTTACATATATATGATTTGTAAACATTTGAATGTGTTCCTCTTAGATGGCACCTGTGCTTGTGTCAGGATGAGACATTTATCATTTAGGTGATCTCAAACTAAATATTTTGATCGCATGCTCTTGGAATCTACATCTGTTCCTTATGAACTCATTCCCCTTTATGTTCCTTTTTCTTGGGTACCTTATTAAATATCTGCATTTTTTCAACAGTTTACACACATTCCATAAATTATACATCAAAAGAAAACTAATTTTGTCTAGTTTCCAAATGTCATTGTATTGTTCCAACCAATACCGGATAAATGTCTTTATTGTCCATAAAAATGGCATTTGTCATTTAGTTACACTTGATATAACGGTATATAATAACTATAACATTGAACAGATATTTCACTCCTCTCTCTCTCTCTCTCTCTCTCTCTCTCTCTCTCTCTCTCTCTCTCTCTCTCTCTCTCTCTCTCTCTCTCTCCTCTCTCTCTCTCTCTCTCTCCTCTCTCTCCTCTCTCTCTCTCTCTCTCTCACACACACACACACACATAAACAGATGCATTTTATTTTCAATTTGTTACAATTGTGGCAACTTGAGAGATATTCAATATTTTTTATTGCTGATGGAATGAACATTGATTGGTACTTGTTAGTTCTACATTTAATATGACAAAACCTTCGCCCAGATGGTAAAAGATTGAATAAATGGTATAAAATATGTTATTTATTGTTGGTAATTGCGAATGCTTTTCCATGAATTCTTTCTGCTCCATCAAGAGGATGGTTTATTATTCTTGCTGTGTCTCTGGTAGATTTTGAAAATTTTGACATCCGCCAAACCATATAGTGCAGCCAAACGCAATTACACTTTTAATCAATGAGTCATAAACTCTAAACATAGTTTTCTTCCCTCCTTGAAATGTTCTCAATTTCCATAGGATATATAATCTTTGGGATACTTTCTTAGTTATTATATTAATATGTTGAGAGAAATTGAGAGAACTGTAAATAGTTATTCCTAAATATTTAAAATATTGAACATCATCTTTACCGATCATGACACAATTCAAGTCGGTTTTTTGTTTTACACCAAACGCTTGTTCTTTCAATATTTAATTCAAGCTGATTTTGTTTACACCAATCAGTGAAGATATTAATTTGTTTGAAATAATTCTTTTCGGTAACTTTATCTTTTAAATAAACCAAGAATAGCAGTATCATCTGCATATTTCACTATAAGACAATTTTCAAACGATGGTCTGCAGTCGTTGGCGTATCAGCACCACCACACCATCATTCCTAAGACAACTACTACTACAATTACCACCACCACATCATCATTCGCACCACCATAACTACTACAATCAACACCACATCATCTTCCCTACCAATACTACTATTGCTACAACTATCAACTAATCATCATCTTTCCCATAACTATTACAACCATCACCACATCATCATCCCTACCACCACTACTACTACAACCACAACCACGTCATCTACCCTAATTTATTGAATAATTTCTTTTTTGTTAATTTGTTTAATGCCACATCAACAGACTATTGACCAATATTTCCCAACTGACTGTCCACCTGCCATTTGTCAAGCCATTACTAAGCATCTCCAAGAATCTGAAGTCTTTAAAAGGAATGGCAACCTTGAATGGTTTGTATTGAACACTTTTCTTTGCTCATCCAAGACAACTAGACATTTGTCCATTGGCCATCAATACGTGTACTCAGATATTTGTAAGTTTGTTAAGTACATTATTAAAGGACACAGCTCGATGGTCCGAAATGTTGTGCTCAATGTCATTGACTATGCTTCATTGCATGAGCCATTTACGTCACAATCCTATCATCTCTTGACTAGACAAATGTTGCTCTTTGATTTTTAAAATGCAAGGTAATTCTCTTGGTGTCTTGTGTCTTATCTTTGTGGGGTGAAAGGTGACAATTGGAATACTATGTGTTGACAATGAAGTAGTGGTGGCGTTATCATCATAGTCATAGTCAAAGGCTTATATTACAACTTGTGAGCCACATGTGTCAAAATATGACAGCTTCTAATTGTAGTACATGATGTATCACATTTCCATAGATTCCTACATGTCAACGCAATTTTCAGTCCTTCATTTATTTCCCTTAAGGACAAATGACACCAAGATGCGATTTTTTTTTCTATAAGTAGTCTGTTGGGAGCCCTTTTTGTCCCAACATTTACAATTTATGTCAAGTAAGTGCCATACTCAAGGACATAATGCCAGAATAGAGTCATTTTCATCCTGTCATTGACCACGAAATTATTTAAACCTTTTAGTATGATTATTCTCTATAACTTATGTTTTTGCAGTCACAAGTTGTCTTTAGACAAACCAATTTTTGTAAACAAATATAAAGTTGTCATAATGTGAAACTTTTTTACTACTTAAAAATATGAAAAGTTATACATCATAGGTAGGAATATCCCGCTATTTAACGGTTTCCTGTTGAGTTAAAATCAATGTCCCGCTTTAAATCCGCTATTTTCAAATTTTGATTTCCAGAAATTTTAACAGAAATTAAAAATACCAATGTAATCATCATCTACATCACCATCATCACCACTACTACCTCTACTATAATCACCACCACCACATCTTCAACACTATTACCACTACTAAACCACCACTACCACCACCACATCATTATCACTACCACCACTACTACACCAACATCATATCATTATCACTACTACCACCACATCATCATCACTACTCAACAATCACCATATCATCATCATCATCATCATCATCATCATCATCATCATCATCATCACAACTCCCACTACTACAACCACCATGATACCATCACTAATACAACCACCACATTATCACCACCATCACTACTGGAACCACCATCACCACATCATCATCACTACTACAATACACTCCAGATAATCGCAACGCCTTGGGATCAGCGAAAATGCTGTGATTCACCGAAGTTGCAATTAACCGAAGTTTAGTTTCCTGTCCATAGTTGCAGCATTTTACACATGTACAATAAACTCAAACCAGTTATGTAAACATTGTTCTTAGTCCACCACAGACTGAGCAATTTCATTGAAACAAAAAGTATTTGGCACCCCTGTATAGATTTTGACAAGCAAAAGCAGCTTTGATGCAAGCCGATATCTTATTCAGATTGCTCAACATTTGTAACAGTCAAAGAGATTAGCCGTGATGAGATACAATGAGCTTTAACCAAACCCATTGATCACAATGCACAGTTGTCAATCCCAAAACAAAGGATATCGCTGTCTCTCCTTACAACTGTCATTGTCTACCTGTTATCTCGACTATGCCTAGCTCTCTCGCCTCCTATCGAATGGTTACAAATGACCTCACAAACCCAAACTCCTACAACATCCACCTCCACCACATCATCATCACTGCCTCCACGACCACAATCACTACCACTACGTCACCATCATCACTACTACTACTCTACCATTACTTCAACCACCACCACTACATTATCATCATTATTACCACTACAACAAATACCACCACCATGTCATCATCACTACTGCTACTACCCTACCTTTACCCCAACCACCACCTCCACAACATCATCTCTATTACCACTCCTACAACCACCACCACATCATCATTACTACTACCACTACTATAACCACCACCACCAGGTCATTGCTTCACTGCTACTACTACTACAGCCACAACCACTGCATAAACATCCCTACTGCCTTTACTACAACCACCACCACCACCACCACTTCATCATCACTATTACCACTACTATAACCGCCACCACCAGGTCATTGCTTCACTGCTACCACTACTACAGCCACAACCACTGCATACACACCCCTACTGCCTTTACTACAACCACTACCATAGCCACATTATCGTCACTACTACAATTATTACAACCACCATCATTGTATCATCACTACTGCAACTACCACCACATCTTCATCACTACTTAAACCATGATAACCAGTACCACCACTCACCATCATCACTACTACCACTTCTGCAACTACAACCACCAGTACATTGTCCACATCACTACAATCACTATCAGAACATCATCATCACTAATAGAACTATAGCGGCCATTACATCGTCATCATAATTATTGATTTATTTGTAATTTATCAATAATAATTAAATTAATATTTTCATATTGATAACAATATCATATGTTACATTCATCATCATCATCATCATCATCATTTTGCAGTGCTCTGCACCCTTGTTCTGAGGAGGACCACTTTTCCATCTGTAATCATTTTCAATTTTTACCTATGATACATACAAATGGTATATAAAATGTACCTCTACCCCTCCCCTCTCATAATGAAGATGATGATATGATGAGGATGATGATGATGACGAAGAGGGTGAAGCAGGTTATGATGATGAAGCCAAAATATTTTAAAAAATAAACTAGTGTGTGTGTGTCTGTCTGTGTGTCTGTCTGTGTGTCTGTGTGTGTGTGTGTGTGTGTGTGTATGCATGTGATGAACTGTCACTGAATGTCCCTACTAAGAGTCTCTGATAACCACGCAAAAATTATCTCCACAATTCTATATGACTCGAGATGCATCTCCCAGTTCGAATGAATTGATCTCCTGATCATTCGTTGATTATCTGCGGATAATTTTGATGACTATTTGTTTATCCCGTTGGTCAGTAATTTAACGATAAAGATAGTATGGTCTTGTGGAAACTCGTACCGAAGTCTGTATTTTGCCATTGTCTAAATTAAACACAATATTGGTTGAGTGCAAGCATTAAGTGAAGCTGGAAATAGAATTGTAAGCTTAAATAATGAAACTTAATTTAATTCACATTCACATGCGATGGAGAAGGATGACAGTAGTATTTAAAACTGAAATTACAAAAAAAAAACAACCAAAAATAAAAACAGATGAAAACAATGAATTCCCTTTCTGACTCTCATAGAGAGTGACCAAAGTGATTTAGAAAAAAAAAGAAATATATATATATATATATATATATATTTTATATATATATATATATATATATATATATATATATATATATATATATATAAGAGAGAGAGAGAGAGAGAGAGAGAGAGAGAGAAGAGAGAGAGAGAGAGAGAGAGAGAGAGAGAGAGAGAAAGAAAGAAAGAGAGAGAAGAGAGAGAGAGTGAGTTTGGGCTCTTCAGTCTGAATTTATCTGAACTTCTTGTCCATGTTATTTGTTCCATTCGTTTCTTTACCCCCTCCACTCCCGCTGCATTTCAGGTGGAAAATTCACGAGGCATGCATGTTGACTTTAGGCAATGCCAAGGATGCGATGGTAAAAAACATCAAGTCAGGGACAGTGCAGTTTGACCTCATCGGGTTCTTTGAAAATGTTGTGTTGGCTGATATGAGTTTTAATAGTAAGTTTTGTTTATTTTATAATTAAATGAATGACAATGACAATTTCAGTTTCGTTTTGAATGCATTGAGAAGAATTTTTACAATTGTAGGTTGTCAACAGATCAGCAAATTGCTTTGTGCATTGAGGACTATTTCACATGACTCCTTATAGCCTACTACTTCTCGTCTAATAGCATTATATTCAGCAAAATGTTAGGTGTTTTTGGCTATTGACTACAAATATAATGAGGGGTGGAGATTTTTCAGATTTTTCTGCTTTTGCTGATTTTTTTTGTTTGTTTTTTGTTGTTGTGGGAATAGGGTAAGAGGGGGGAAGGAGCAATTTGACTTTTCATGGACCATAACTGTGAGCAGTCAGATTGCACTTTAATTGGTCATGATTACAGCACTTGTACTGAATCATTTCACAAATCATTGTTTCCAGACATAATGTAATTCTCTATTCTGATTGGCTCATCAATCCTTAATGTCTTTCAATTTAGAATCACAACGTTGGTTGTCAGATACATTTATTAATTTGTCAACTGAGCAGTTTTTCTTTATCAAAATCTAGATTTAGATCAGTAACATACAATATCTGTCATTCAATCATTTTTCTTTGTAAAAGTTTTAGGACTGCTCAGTTCTCAGCAGCGTGACCCAGCAGTATAGTCCTTGCTTCATACCAAGTTCATATACCCTCTGCATTCTGTGGCTTTGAGCAAGTCACCTAGCTCCTGCTCTGCTTGAGGCATTGCATGCCTGGGTGGGGATCCTGACCTCCCATAGTGGGCAGGGGGGTACATACTGTGTCTTCTATCCCCTTATATCTGTTTTCCAGCATGCTTTCTGTCTTTTTCTTGGCATGAGATTACTTGGTTTTGTCCTGGCCCTGGCCGGAGTCCTAGCTGGGAGGGAAACAGTCAAATGCATAGTTATTGTTTTGGGAGATGTTTTTTTTTTCCCTTGTAAATCATCTCTCTGTTATGTATTATTATATTTGTTATTTTTAATTTATAATGCAAGCATTTGAGTGTATTCTTCTTTGTTGGATTTTGTGCTTGTGTCTGGATGAGACTTATAGGTGATCTCAAACTAAGTACATTGGTGGTATGCTCTTGGATTCTACATCCCTATTTGTTCCCAGTTCCCCTATGTCTTACTTTTTCTTGGGTGCTTTATTTGTAATTCTAGAACTTTTTACTATCCTATTTTCTTCCTTTTTACTGGCGCTGATATAACCTAAATGTGTTGCAAGCGCCGAAAAACCCTTAAAAACAAAAACAGCATTGCATGCAGCTGAGGCCTGGGTTATTCCAATCTTCCCTTGGAATAGACCCAAAAGACAAATTTCTCCTGTTGTGTGTGGATACCCATAGTGGGCAGAGAGGTACTTACTGCGTCTTCTACCCCCCTATATCTGTTTTCCAACTTGCTTTCTTTATTTGTCTTGGAATGAGATTACTTGGTTTTGTCCTGGTCCTGGCCAGATGCCCTGGCTGAGAGGGAAACAGTCAAATGTATAGTTACTTTTGGGAGATGATATTTATTTTCTTGTAAATCATTTCTCTGTTATTCACTGTATTATGTTTTCTTTAAATTATATATGATTTGTAAAACATTTGAGTGTATTCCTCTTAGGGGGACCTGTGCTTGTGTCTGGATGAGACTTTTAGTGATCTCAAACTAAGTACTTTGATAGTGTGCTCTTGGAATCTACACCTGTTTCTTATTTGAACCAATTCCCCTTTGTCTTACCTTTACTTGGGTGCTTTCATTGTAATTCTAGTACTTTTTACTATCCCATTTTCTTCCTTTTTACTGGCTTGAGTTATATTTTTTTGAAATTATATGTCTTTATATGGAAATATGTCAATGAATGAGGGTTTACCTTTGAGCATAATAAACTCAGTTTTTATATTATTTATTTGTTTAATTTTTAGTGGGCAGGGAGGCAGTTGCGGTGTCTTCTATCCACCTACATCTGCTTTCTGTCTTTGTCTTGGAATAAGATTACTTGGTTTTATCCTGGCCCCAGCTGGAGAGTAGTGACCTCTTGACCCAGCATCTCAACCAAACGATCTGCTGGTAAACCACAATGAGGGTGGAAGTGAAACTACTTACTGTATTTTTACTGTGCCTTCCTGGAGCGTCACACAAAAAACTCATTGACTCAAAGTAGAATAGGGACGGTTCGTAAATCTCCTCTACTACAGGTCCGGACGGTTCAGATGATTTCATTTTTTCTTTTCTTTTCTCCATGCACTTCTCAAACTGTTTATCTTTACTTTACTCCTGTTAGTGTCAGGATAACATATCTTAACAAAATCCAACAGCTCATCATATGCCCGTTCCCTTTTTAATTTATTGAAATAGTCCTTACTTTTGACCTTCCAGAGGCACTCCTTCTCTCTGAAGAGTTTGATGAATTGAATAGTTCTAAGTTGTTTTTTTCCACGATGCCACCTCAGGTTTTAAGATAAAGCACATAGATAAACTCAGCACAAAATGCCTGTCAACTTTATAATTACAGTTACATTGTCATTGTGTGTATGAAGAAGGTGCATGTATATGTGTGCATGTGTGTGTGTGTGTGTGTTTGTTTATTAGACCTGTAAATTCTCAGTCAATTAACTGAAATCAGTCAATTCATCAAATTCAAATATTTTAAAAAAGGAAAGAAAGAAATGAAGAAAGAAAGAATTCATGAATCCTAGTTGAATGACCGTTAAGTAGTTAGGAATGTTCCACAGCGCTACGCATAGCTCATGGGCCGTTTATATTAACGATAGATATATTGCCAAGGCTAAGAAACACTTTTTAGAATTACCGTGTCTGAACACATCCCAGTGTATTTTCACACAGCCTTCGTGAAATTATTTTTTCACTTTCCAAACCTGTCGTGATCCCAATGGTAGCCAATTTTAACTGAGCCGCTGAGCAATAAATTTCACTGTTTCGTCTAAGCCAAAATTGACCACATTTACCTGGAGGGAAGTAAAAGTATAAAAAAAAGTAAAGTGCGTAAGCCGGAGGTTCGTTATGTAGACGCCTTCAAATTGAAAGTTAGGGATTGCTTCAGTACATCTTGATTGCCTCACATTGTAAACAAACTGGTTGACCGTTTCTAGTTTCTTCACTGATTGGGTACCTAATTATAAGGAACAATGGTAAGTAGCCTAATTAATTCCAGCGCAAATTAGTTTTCTGCCATAGTTTTGCTCAAGCGAGCTTGCTGTTTACTATTCATTTCGATTCTTTGGATTTTTCCGCTACGACGAATTACAAAAAGTTTCAGTCAATTTTTATAGAGCTCATTTACAGGTCTAGTTTATTAATCAGTGTGTATGTGTGTGTGTATGCAGACCTGCCGTTCATACCGATTAATCGGTATCATACCGATTTGCAAGACCTTTTTTTCGTATTTACCGATTTCCCGATTTACTTGCCGATCGTACCGATTTCCCGATCTGCATGCCGATCGTACCGATTTCACCAAGTGACCAAGGGCCCGCAGCCCTCCACCCCTCTCTTTTACGTTTACTTTGTGCTTTACGTTGCACGTTAAAATTTTCAAGTCTCGTGAACTTTGACCCGTCCCGCGATACCTCGATAGATCACATGACGTAGCGAGCCTCTTTGTGATGCCCTCACACAGATAGAAAACACACACGGCGCGTTATTTAGTTTTCATTTCCTTTGTGAAGCGACAGCGAGCTGTACTGGTAAACCACCGCGGTCCCTGGCTTCTGACTCGTTACCAAGTGCCACCATCTTTAAATAAGTTAGTAGTCCGATTGCCAGATTGGCGTTGTGCGTGTCATTTTGGGTGTTGGGGAAAAATAGGGGGGGGGGAAGGTTGTGACGCTTTGGTTAGTTTGGGTTTGAGTGACAAGTGTCAAATTGTGACACTTGGGATCGACCAAAAAGGTAAGGAGGCTATTAAAGCCTTATGTTTTCTTAATAAATATTGTTTCTTATGCTTCGACCTCTAATTTTACGTCTCATACTGATTTTTTGCCCCAGATACTGATTTTTTTACAATGTCATACTGATTTCCTTTTTCGTGAAGTGGCAGGTCTGTGTATGCGTGTGTTTTGTGTCACTGAGTCGGTTGGGGGCTGGGGGAATAGAGGGAAGTTATGCGAGGGAAACAGATTTCTTTCCAACAGGGATTGTTGATATTATTTTTTTCAATTAATAAACGAATAAAACCCCAAAAGTACATTGTGCTTGGTATCAAACTCATGGTAAATTGGACACTGGACACGAATCTGGCATTAAAAAAGCAAAATTTGTCACTTTTTAATATTTTTTTCTCCAACATCCACCCTTCAGTCCAGTGGTTTCCAGTAAAAATATTGAGCATGCCATAAAATCTCTGGACTCTGCCGCGGCCTTGAAACCTTCATCATAACCGAAGGAAATTCGGCCAACATTATGATTTTTTTGGCCTCAGACCTGCTGGAGGCTGGGACTCGTAGTGTAGGCCCCCTGTTAACAGTTTTGTAACCATTTGTGGGTCGTGTATTGCATTAAACTATTTATTTTATTTGTACCTTGCCCTTCATGCTGCTATTTGTGCAAATTTTATCACTACGAAATAGATACATTTACATCCATTTTTCTGAATAAGGAAAGCAATCAAATTTACTTTTCAGTGGCTCCATTTCTTCTTGGACGATGTCTGTGGACTGCAAGTAGATTTGCAGAAGCCATGCCCCAGGACCTCATTGAAAAGTAAGTAACCATTATTTCCTTTACACAGTAACGAAAATAACGCCTGAGGTTGAGCCTGGGTCATGCCTGCCAAATTACGGGGAATCCCTTAGTGATATCAGTTATGGTGATATCAGGTGATACCAGAAGGTCTATGATAGGATGGTGGTATATATATATTGCAAATAATATCTGATAAAACAATCCCAGCTACCAAATCCTGCTCGTTGGATCAGAAAAAGAAACTTTTCTGCACCTTCAAATAAATGTTGGTACTTCTATTTGCTAAGTGCTCTGTCTTTCTCCAAGTTAATAATAGTCGATTTCCATATAGATATTTCTACTCGTCCTGTTGACATATTTCTATACTATATACATTACCAGTGATGTGATGTGGAGATTATTTCTGGCCCATACCTTCAAACCCCGCACTACTGATAGACTAGTGAACGACCCAGAAGGTAATTAGTGATTTCTACCGTAATACTACAGTGACAAGGATCTCATATACCCGATGGATTTTAATCACTACTATTTTTCTATGTAATTCGAAAGGAAACTCAAATCTCTCGGATGCTAAAGTAATATATGGAAAGAATGTCAAATGTAAAAAGTAGCAATGACTATGAAAGTTTTTGTTTTCTATTTTTGTAGGAAATACTACTCTAAAATCAAAGCACTATCTCCACTGAGTAAAAATCTTTTTGAATTTTGAAAATTCATTAATATATAACAAAGTTATGTAGTTTCAAAGGTGTCATTTATTTGGATGACTTACAAAGAGAAAGAAATACGGAAAATATGGGACGCTTTTTCTGCGTTTTATTCTGGTTTGTGGCTGTATCTGTTTAATACGTGGAATTAGATATTAAAACTTGGCAATTTTATGGCAAAATTATTAGAAAATATGATGAAGACATCAGAAGAGTTCTAACTAGTATTGTTTTAGAGCTGTATGACTAGGGTCAACTATAATTTTGTTTTAAAATATACATAATATTGATCATTTGGAACTTTTCCGAAGTGTAATTTTGTGTCTACAACCCATACAAATGATACGAAAAATGTCTGCTAAATAATTATCAATCAGTCCCGTGAGACCATGGCTTATGTTATTTCTAGTATTTATTTGAGAGAGAGAGAGAGAGAGAGAGAGAGAGAGAGAGAGAGAGAGAGAGTGTGTGTGTGTGTGTGTGTGTGTGTGTGTGTTAATCTACTATCCCTATGACATAACAATGAAACAATACCTTAATTATTTTTAAAGCACGCGAGGATTTGTGTCATCAGTCATCGCGAACAAGGTTGTCAGATGGCCATGTTTGTGTCCAAATATATCATTTTGTTTCTTTTATAAAATTTTATTCATTTATTTTTGTCTCAGTGACATTTATCCTAGTCTATTCAATTTTCTGTTTGTTAAAATTTTATTCATTTTAAATGGGCCAGTCTTAATAGTGAAAGCGATATGATTTTCTATTTAGCCACTTTTAAAGTCGAATTTGGTCAGGTGAGAGTCTGGCCATCTGGCAGCCTTGCCTCGCTCACGTCATTTTCATGTCGTGAGATGGGGGAACAAAATGGCCGTCTCCATATTTTCACTAATTGAAATGCAAATCGGGTTGATGTTTTGTGAGAATAAGGGAAAAGTACTTATCATCATCCAATGAAATTTGAAATACAAATAGAAAAAATGTGCATATATAACCTTATGAGCGACAAAATCTCTCCTCTTTGTAGTTTTAGAAATATTGTACTCCAAAGAGTAAAAATCTATTTTTAACGGTCTTCTGGTAATTGCACGAGTTTTGTCGCTTGACATAATCTAAAATGACCTCTTTTCTAACTGTGTGCCAACTTTCAGTCAGATTAATCGATAAACAGCGTCGTAATTAATTTTTTAATATAGCATGTACGGAACGGGTTCGTCCCATATTTTGTCACGAATTTGGGCACCTCGTGAGCGAAAAAGAGGCCCAAAGATTTGTGTGGGATAGTCAATGCTAGTAAAAAGCTTTTCAAAGACAAGCATCGCATCATAATGACCGACACTAACACGGATGATTTAAAAAAGGAAATGAAAGATTAAATCTAGCCGTAATCTTTATTATGCTCCATGGATTATGCAATAGACTCTATAAACTGTGCGTCAGTAACATTGTTTATTTATAATTTACTAAAACGTTGAATTTTCACTAGAACTGAAACTGCAATATCTGACGACATTGCTGGTGGAAAGAATTATTAAGAGTATTAAAAAGCAACTCTCTTAACAAACTATTTTGGATTCAATGATCATTTACTTTTGATATGAGATAACACTACTCCGCTATACTTAGTCTACTTGCACAGGTAGGTTCGTGATGAAAGGATAGTATTCAACTTGGCTTAGGTGTGTTCATCATTGAGTAGATCGTTTTGTTCCATGTACCAGATTAGTCATTTATTGATGATTGGTCTGTAACTGTCTGGTTTATCTTTTGCCGTTCCCTCTATCTTGATTGGGAGAAAGTATTGCTTCTTTCCATTTCTTTGGAATTCTTCCTATTTTCCATGTTGTGTTAAAAGTTGTAGTTTTCTTCTTTTGGTGCCTAGATTCATAAATATTTCATTTGTTACATCATCTAGTCCAGGGGATTTTTTGCTTGAGAACATTTTTAAAGCATCATTTAGTTCTTCCTTCATGATTTTCTAATTTTAATTGCACTGATCCAAGTATCTTGGAAGGTGCAAATAAATTATACAGTAAGAGAAAGAAAGTTTGTTTTCTCTGGGTACTCAGTCATGTGGGTATCCAAGGGAACGAAGAAGTAGATCAACTTGCAAAGGAAGTGGTGAGCCAGGAAATACCAAAGGGCAGTAAAAACCATCGTAACTAAAGATCAGGAATGGGAACGATCCAGGAATTGAAACTAATTAAAACTGACCTCAACCCCAGACTAACTCGCTGGGTGAGGTTCCTGACCTCCCATAGTGGGCAGGGAGGTACTTACTATGTCTTCTATTCCTCTGTATCTGTTTTCCAACATGCTTTCTGTCTTTGTCTTGGATTGAGATTTCTTGGTTTTGTCCGGTCCTAGATGGATACCCTGACTGAGAGGGAAACAGTCAAATGTATAGTTAGTTTTGAGAGATGATATTTTTTTCCTTGTAAAACATCTCTCTGTTATGTATTGTATTATGTTTTGTTTACGTATTATATTTGATTTGTAAACATTTGGGTGTATCCCTCTTAATGGGGGCCTGTGTTTGTGTATGGATGAAACTTTTAGGTGATCTCAAACTAAGTACTTTGATATTGTGCTCTTGGAATCTACATCTGTTTCCTATTTGAACCAATTCCCCTTTGTCTCGGGTGCTTTAATTGAAATTCTAGAACTTTTTTACTATCCCAATTTCTTCCTTTTTACTGGCGCTGATATGACCTTAATGTGTTGCAAGCGCAGTAAAACTTAAAAACAAAACAAACAAAAATAAGACTGAACTCTCTTAAGAAGAGACGAGGTCAGAATAAATCTACTCCAATATAGTGAAGAATTGGCAAAGAGGGAAACGGTCAAATGTATGTTTCTCATCTTGGAGATTTTTTCTCTGCTGTAAATTTTCCCTTTATTTAATGTTTTGTTTTTGTTGATTTAAAAAAAGTCAACTTCTCTTTTCTGTTCGAACTCATCCTGACTGATATTGGAGACAGGTCATTCCTACCACTGTTACATTCCATCTAAAAAAGTTCATAGTTTTTATTGAATCTAGGCTTATATTAGAAGAATATCACAGATATATTTCTTACAATTTCTTATATTTTTTCTCGGAAAAGTGCTGAGAATTGGATATTCAAATTATTCTACCCAATTTTATTTATCAAAATCAATTTTTCCTATATGAATTTTTTAATACAATTTGCATAATATTAATGATATCAAATTCCTCCTAAAGGTTGCTTCATGCCACTGTTGAGGGTCTGCAAGTAACCCAGGCTCCTAGTATCCGTGTTTGTGCTGTCAGAGCTGTTTATGGTTTCTGTGACCACTTGAAGACATTGGGTAATACACAACTATTAGAACAATTTCTGCCCAGTATAATGGAGGGTTTGATCGGAATAGCGGTACAGTTTTCCACCCCAGTTATGTGTCTGTGTCTAGAGACTTTGGCTATGGTCATGAGTGTAAGTAAACTTTATATAATCTAGGGTTCTGAAACATAATGCTTCATTTACAGTGTCTTTTTTTTTTTCTAAAGATTAAAAGAGGGCTGAGATCTCCATCTAAAGGCAGATTATTGCCCCCTAAATGATGGTTCAACCACCTCTGTATCATCATCCCTACCACCACAACTACAACTACCACCATCATATCACCATAGATAGCACCCCACCACCACTTCATTATCCCTAATATCACCACTACTTCAACCATCACTACTTCATCATCCTTACTGCCACCACCACTACTACAACCACCACCAAGTCATCATCCTTACTGCTACAACCACCACCACCACATCATCATCCCTATCACCACCACCACCACCACATCATCATCCTTAGCACCATGACTACATTATCATCCCTCCCACGACTACAACTACAATCACCACATCATCATGTGTGGCTATGTGGTATTGTGGAATGGCACTCTCCTTCAGATTAAAAGGTCCTGGACTTGGAAAAGGCTGTTTACTCACATTCTCTCACGGTACTCTGGTGTAAAATGAATACCTAGCTGTTAACAGCATTGCCTCTGTCTGAAAAAATTATCGCCTAACAGGCGCCATGTCTCGTTAAGTGTTGCTGTTGGCTAAGTACCCATTGTAAAGCACTTTGAGCATGTTTAATGGATATTGCCCCATATAAAAACTCAGATTAAATTATCATCATCTCTACAACCACCACCAATTAATCATCCACACCCCCACCACTGCTACAACCACCACTATCATATCATCCATCATTGGTCGGATTTTTGTTGTCAGCTTTTTAGAAAATGAAATCCTTCTCAAATGCAAAAACTCTGGCTACTCAGGAAAGAATTCAGCTCTGAAGAGGTGTTTTTTATTTTTGTTGTGTTTTAGGGAAAGCCCCACCACTTCCATTGTCATCACAACCATCACAACATCAACTTCACAGTCATCACCAGTCCCATCATCATCATCATCATCATCATCATCATCATCATCACAACCACCACCACCACATATCCATCACTAATATTATAACCATTACATGATCATTACATTATAATCAGATCACCACCACATTATCATCATAAATAACAATCAATACATCCACCACCATATCTTCAGAATCGCTTCTACCTCTACCACAACCACCATTACTATCACTGCTACAACTACCTACATCATCAGCATCATTATCGTCACTTCATGACATTTACCACCACACTATCATCATCATCACTACTACTAAAGTCCAGGGTGTCCAGCAATTGCGTAAATTCGTAAAAAAGTCGTAAATTTGATGTCTTGGTAGTATAGGTTGTGAAAATGGTCATGAATTTTCATCCATGGTAAAAAAAGTCATAAAGTGGTTCAAAAATTCAACTTCATTAAGGAAATAAATCAGAAGACAAAATCAAAAATGCAAAAAAGAACGAGACTATCTTACAGCCACCATTTTGAAAATCATAGGCACCAGTCAGAACGATCTGACCACAGTGATGTCAATTTTCCTACCACCACTACCACCACCTCCACATCATCATCCGTAGCACCATGACTACATTATCATCCCTACCACCACCACTACAACTACAACCACCAGATCATCATGTGTGGCTATGTCGTCTTTTGGTATGGCACTCGCCTTCAGATTATGACGACGTGAGGGGACTCACCTGATCAAGTCTCAGGGGTACTCTGACTCCATGTGAACTCAAAAAAATTCAGAAAAAGTGTGGAGTGGGCACTTGTATCAATAATGATGAGAAATATAGGGTATGGAGAAGTGCCAGATGAAAGCAGAGAATAAAAACTCACGAGGTCAGTGCCAAACTCGAGATCCAACTGACACGACACCCTTTGAGGTTATATATATATATATATATATATATATATATATATATATATATCCAACAACGAGCCTGGCTAACAAACGCCACGAAATTTTCAATGAGCGAGCAATTGATGTTCTGTGTTTAGAATTTTGTTCTTTTTTTAATTTTGAAGCTGTTATATTTGTATTTTTACTTTACTTTTTGAAATTTCTTAATGTGACATAAATATCCTATAGTTTGTTTTGAAAAGAAAGAAAACAATATGTTTAAATTTATTTAACTTATTCTTGCATGATTGCATTCTCTCATCAGATAAATGCACAATTTACTGGTATGAATGAAAGTAGACTGGGTCCTCTTTCCTTGGCCATTTTTATCAAACATGCTGAAGGTTGGTATCCCATTTAAATAAAACAAAAACAATTTAAAAGTTGAATTCTATTTTGATGAAATTAGCTAGTTTAATCATTCTGATTGACTCATTGTTCAATTTCCCCTTTCTTTCTTTCTCAATTGTATTATTATTGCCTGCAGTTTGGGTCACCAATCAGAAATCCATTTCTCCACTTTGGAGGAATGAGTGAGGTTCTCCTTAGGAATCGTACCTCACCCTGTGTAGGCCTATCTTGTCTAATCTCTCTTTTTTATGAAGTGTTTGTGAGAGGAAAACATTTGAATTAATTTGTACTTTTCTGACTTTGTTTTTTTGTCCCTTGTAAACCATACCTCTAAAGGAGATTATTATGTTATGTAAATTAACATATTATTTATAATTATTTTTATAAACATCAAAGTTTATCCCTTTGTGTATTTGTGTCTGGGTGTCTTGAGAGAGAGGGGGAGGGGGGAGAGAGAGTATACTGTAAATTTGGTTAGACATGGCTTGCTGGTGGAACAAACTGAGCATTGTGGAGGACTGATTGTGAATCAGTTGAAATGTGTGATATGAATGTTTATAAATGTATTCATCTTGCTCTCGATTAATTTTGTCTAAATGCCTGCTCCGCCTAAAAGACTGTTTTTTCTGATTTCCAACCACCAGGCATTTAGGCAATCACCACTGTAATAATAATGATGATAATAATAATAATAATAATAATAATAATAGATCTTAATTTCCATATAAATTGCAATTTGTCATTTAGTCTCTATAACGTTATATAATAACTATAATACATGCACAGAGGTACTTCATTATATAGTCCTCTCTCTCTCTCTCTCTCTCTGTCTCTCTCTATCTCCCCCCCTCTCTCTCCCTCTCTCTCTCTCTCTCTCTCTCTCTCTCTCTCTCTCTCTCTCTCTCTCCCCCCCTCTCTCCCTCTCTCCCCCTCTCACTCATACACTCACTCACACTCACTCACTCACTCACTCACTCTCAAACTCACTCTCACTCACTCACTCTCACTCACACACAAACACACACCCATGCACGCAGAAAGGAAGTGGGTGTATGGATCTGAGAGTGTGCATGTGTGCAGGGCTGAGAATCTTCCGCCTAAAGGCGGATTTCCGCCTGAATGGTAGTTTATCTCCGCCCATCCCCATCACAATTCCTCCTTTTCCGATTTGCCGTGTCAAACATTTTCCTCAAACCCACAAAATCACCATTATGTCTTATGTCATATTTTGACACCTGTGCTCAGTCTCGTGAAATTTGGTGACGGTCCCGTTTTTATGATGTTGGGCCAGACAGAATGGCACCAGATGTCACAATTGACACAGAAGACCAGTGGTGTTCTTTGATTAGTTAGTTGATGGTTGAAGGGGAAGGGGAGATATTGTAACCTGCTTTATAAAGTAAACATCAAAACAGAACAACTCTTTCTGGCCTTTTATTTGAATAACAATGAACATGTGGAAAGGACAATTCATTAAATGTTTACATAAAGTCAATTTATGTCTAATGATAGGAATAGGAATGGATATATACTAGTAATAGTAATATATTACATAATACTGATACAAAACTATGTTCCTGTTATTTTAACACTTTGCTTGTGTTTGATCGATAGACCGAGAAATTTTCCTCCTTTTTGACAAATTGCTATTATCATCACTGAATAAAAAAAACACTCACCAAAACCACTACATCAACATCTCTACCACCACTACGATTAGAACCACCACCACTTCATCATCCCTACCACCACTACTACTACAAATAACTGGGTGGGGATCCTGACCTCCCATAGCGGGCAGGGAGGTACATACTGTGTCTTCTATCCCCTTATATCTGTTTTCCAACATGCTTTCTGGGTGGGGATCCTGACCTCCCATAGTGGGCAGGGAGGTACATGCTGTGTCTTCTATCCCCCCTTACCCGTTTTCCAATTGTTTCCTGTCATTGTCTTGGAATGAGATTACTTAGTTTTGTCCTGATCCTTGCCGGAGTTCCTTGGCTGGGAGGGAAACAGTCGAATGTATAGTTATAGTTTTGGGAGATGATATTTTTTCCTTGTAAATCATCTCTCTGTTATGCATTGTATTATGTTTAGTTTACATATTATATATTATGATTGGTACACATTTGATTGTATTCCTCTTAGTTGGGACCTGTGCTTGTGTCTGGATGAGACTTTTAGGTGATCTCAAACTAAGTACTTTGACGGTGTGCTCTTGGAATCTACATCTGATCCCTATTTGTTCCCAGTTCCCCTATGTCTTACTTTTTCTTGGGTGCTTTAACTGTAATTCTAGAACTTTTTACTATCCAATTTTCTTCCTTTTTACTGGCGCTGATATAACCTAAATGTGTTGCAAGCGCCGTAAAACCCTTAAAAACAAAAACAAAACAACATGCTTTCTGTCTTTGTCTTGGAATGAGATTACTTGGTTTTGTCCTGGCTCTGGCCGGAGTCCTAGCTGAAAGGGAAACAGTCAAATGCATAGTTATTGTTTTGGGAGATGATATTTTTTTCCTTGTAAATCATCTCTCTGTTATGTATTATTATTTTTATTTTGAATGTATAATGTAAGCATTTGAGTGTATTCCTCTTTGTTGGATTTTGTGCTTGTGTCTGGATGAGACTTGTAGGTGATTTCAAACTAAGTACATTGGTGGTATGCTCTTGGAATCTACATCTGATCCCTATTTGTTCTCAGTTCCCCTTTGTCTTACTTTTTCTTGGGTACTTTAATTGTAATTCTAGAACTTTTTACTATCCCATTTTCTTCCTTTTTACTGGCGCTAATATAACCTAAATGTGTTGCAAGCGCCGTAAAACCCTTAAAAACAAAACAAAAACAATACTACAAATAATACCACATCATCCCTACCACCACTACTACATTAACTACCACCACATCATCAACCCTACTACCACTACTACATCCACCACCACATCATCCTCCCCACCACCACTACCACTACAACCACCATCAGATCATCATCTCTAAGACCACTACTACTACAATGACCACCACATCATCATCCCTACCACCACTACCACATCACCCCTACCACCACTCCTACTACAACCACCACCACACCATCATCCCTAGCACCACTACTACTACAGCTACCACCACATCATCATTCCTTCCACAACTACTACTACAACCACCACCACATCATCATCCCTACCACCACTACTATTACAACCACCACCACATCATCATCCCTACCACCACTACTATTACCACCACCACCACCACACCATCATCCCTACCACCTCTACTACTACAACCACCACCACATCATCAACCCTACTACCACTACTACAACCACCACCACATCATCCCTACCACCACTACTACTACAACCGCCATCCCTACCACCACAACTACTACAACCACCACAACATCATCCCTACCACCACTACTACTACAACTACCACCACATCATCATTCCTACCACAGCTACTACAACCACCACCACACAATCATCCATACGACCACTACTACTACAATCACTACCACATCATCCCTACCACCACTATTACTACAACCACCACCACATCATCATCCTACTACAACCACCAAATGTAATTACACTTTCAACTTTTGAAATTCCACCGAGTCATGTCTGAAATTGCTGTGAGACAAATTTTGGATCGCATATCAGTAAATTTTAGTGAAATTCAAATTTATAGGTTATGGTCGCATGGATGATCTTGATCTTCACAATGATTTTTCATAGAGATCAGTATTTGTAATTGTCTCTGGCCAATAGATTCCGATTATGCGACGTAATTGTTTGCAGTGGTATGAATCAAGACTTTCTAAGTTCTTTTTTGTGAGGCCCCAGGTTCCACAATTCAATATTGGAATAATCATTGCCTCGTAAATCTGTATTCGTTTATTCTCACTGATTATGTTATTTCTATTCCATAAATTTTGGAGTTGGTTTAATGCATTGGTGGCCAGCTGCTTTCGTTTTCTGATGTCTTCATTTTCGTTGATCAAATTACCTAGTTTACTTACACTTTTCCATTCATTTAGATTTCTGTTGATGTTTGTATATTCTGTTTTGGATTGATTCACTTTCAGATTCCATGCTTCTAGGGTAGTTGATATTATTGCCATGTATATTTTCGCTTGATGTTCTGATTCAAAGATTAGGTCTGTATCATCTGCGTATATCAATTCACGCGTGATCTCCTTTATTGGTGGTAATTTTCGTCTTAGATCTTTCATGGACGATTCGAGGTATATAGTGAATAGAATTGGACTCAAGCTGTCTCCTTGAGGGGATCCGATTGAGGTTGATATTGTTGTTAATTCTCTGCCGGATTCAAATTGTAATGTAGTATTTGATAATAGGTATCTTATGAGCTTCATGTGATCTTTGTTCAAGAATGAGTCAAGGATTGGCAACAACTTGGTTCTACATATGGTGTCGAAAGCTCAACTCATATCGATTCCAAGTATGGTAAATTCTTCCTTATATTTCTCCGTTCTGGCTTTCAGCCATCGATGCACCTGTACTATGTCTGCAGTGCTTCTATTTCTTCTAAACCCGCTTTGTGAAGGTGAAAGATATTCCTCTACCTTTCTCTAATTCTGTTGAGCGTGATTGTGCTTAAAACTTTTCTTAGCAATAATAAAATGATTGGTCGCAAATTTTCTAAAGGGCCTTTCTTATTTGGTTTGTTTAGCAGAATGAGTTTTCCACTTCCAAGATTGAGAACTTGTTTTGTCTTAAATATCTTATTATACATATCAACTAGTATTTGCATGCCTTCGTCATCAATTAGTTCTTCTGCTCTAAAACCATCTAGACCTGGCGATCTGTTGTTATTGAGCTTTTGTTTGGCTTCACTTATTTCTTGGGGCGTTATAGGCATTTCAAGCTCTGGATTAGTTCCACTTCTTGAATACCCTTGTATTTCTCAGTGTAGTTTATAGTGTTTATAATTTCTTTATCATTCCATAAGGTCTTATTACATTTATCTTTGATTATAAGTATTATGTGTTTTTTGTCGTTTGATTGATTTACCGATTTGAAAATTTTCATGCTGTCACGCATACTATTTATTTCTGTCACAATCTCATCTTGTTATGATTATCTATGGATTGAGATTTAATTTTATGCATGATTTCATTTCTTTGTCTCTTCATTTTGTTCTTCTCATCCGTATTTGAGCAGCTGTTGATGTCAAGTCTCAGTTGTTTTTGCTGCTGTGATAAGTCATGCAGTATTGGACAGTAATCTTGTTTTTGTGTACTATTTCTATCAGGCAATGTTGTTTCCCTGCTTTGGACAAGACGTTGAATTTCTGCTGGGTTAGAGGCATCCTTAAATTCTTTGACGAAAGATTCGAACTGGGTGGGTTCCTGACCTCCCATAGTGGGCAGGGAGGTACTTATTGTGTCTTCTATCCCCCTATATCTGTTTTCCAACTACTTACTGTCTTTGTTTTGGAATGAGATTACTTGGTTTTGTCCTGACCCGACCGGATACCCTTGGTGAGAGGGAAACAGTCAAATGTATAGTTTTGGGAGATACTATTTTTTTCCTTGTTAATCATCTCTCTGTTATGTAATGTATTATGTTTTGTTTACATATTATATATGATTTGGAAACATATGAGTGTATTCCTCTTAGTGGGGACCTATGCTTGCGACTGGATAGGACATTTAGGTAATTTCACACTAAGTACTTCGATAGTGTGCTCTTGGAATCTACATCTGTTCCCTATTTGATCCAATTCTCCTTTGTTGTACTTTTTCTTGGGTGCTTTAATTGTAATTCTAGAACTTATTACTATCCCATTTCCTTCCTTTTTACTGGCGTTGATATGACCTTAATGGTTCATTTTCTATAGGCCTGAACTTTGAAACTAAGAGTCTATGGTCTGTGGATGTCTTCATTCCTACATATGTTTGTAAATCATTGAGAATGCGTTTGTAATGGTACGAAATTATGGTAAAGTCTAACTGATTGTACGTATTGATAATCTTATCATCAGAATTTTTCCATGTTCCTTGCCATGTAGTAATATGGCGGGAAGGGTGTTTGTCATTAATGCTCCACTTTATTTATGATAAAATGTGCTTTCCATGGAAGCTGCAAACTATTCCTACTTTTAAAAAATTCTGACTTGAGACCTATGTTATTATTATTATTATAATAGTCCCTATAGTATAAGCAGTTTTAGTTAATGCAGGCCCAAGCCCATAAAAGTTAACAGGATATGGTTTGACTCCCCCTGGGGAACCCTCAGAATCACAAAACAAGTATAGCTCGTAGTCATTTGATGTGAATCAAGGTGGCTTTTATCCTAAGATAGATGAGCATTATATAATGAGGATAAGTAAAAGTAAATGTTTGCTCAAGGCAACATAGAATGGAAAGTAAGCATTATTGAACTGGTATTACTATACATTTGATATCAAGGTAAATGAACTCACCAGGGGAATTCTTTTACTCAACATAAATGACCTGAGAATATCACTTTGCCTAAATCATCTCTAAAGCGGTAATTTCATTTCTGTTATATCTTAAACATCATTTTATAAATAATCCCTACAATTTGGTTGAATGAATACCATCCTCCTAAATTTCAGATCTTGTTATTGTGTCCTTAGTCCAGGACATTGTGAAAGAACTTGCTGGAAATGAGGCTTGCACTTTAGCTTTCCAAAATCGTATTGTACCAACCATCAAGAGTATACTCAATGCTGACTCAAGTAAAGTTTCTCCTGGATTATATGCAGTAAGTATGTTTACTTAATTATAGAGATGCTGATATAATGCCAACTTATTCAGGTTTATTTTTGTTCCGTATGTTCTCTATTGTTTCACTCCCATATTAGGACAGGAGGGAGCTGACCACAAATTAAGTGCGAGCTGGTCATTCTTGACCACTCCAACCATGCATACGCCCTAAATCGTGTATACAAGCTCATTGTGTTTATAAATTGTTTTTCCCCTTTCTATATTTAGAATAGTACAAAATTAGCACTTGAATTTGATTGGTTAGGGTCTAGCTAAAGTATTAACTTAATACTTTAGCTAGACCCTCCATCTTGTGTGTAGAAGGTTTTGACCTTTAATCCAACAAAGAAAGCCAAAAAGTCACCCCTGCCCACCATTTTCCCCCATCCATATGCTGACAAGGGATTTGAGAGTGAAGAGAGCTTGTTTTAATCAGAACAAAGAGATAGTTTTAACTACTCATGTGAAGTTTGTTACATTTGTGTATAATCTGAGACACAAAAACAACCAAAGAGGATATTTGACTTTTTTAGCCTTTTATTCCACTCTTCGTAATCGACTGTCTGATGCTAGGTGATTGAAGTCCTGTGTTGAGCTCAGGTTTCACAGGATGATTGGTAGTATCATTAATTTTTAAAATTTGTAACAACTTTAGTTTTTAAAAAAAAACTAGACGTCTATTCATTAAATATTCAACTTTGAAAATGTGTTTTTGTATCACAGCTTATATTATTTAGATACAAAGAAGATCATTTTTTGTGACCACTGATGTGTGAACTGTTCCATTCTTCTGGCGAGTCGCCTTTACTTAACATCTTATGGTCAATGGCACTGACCATTGTTTTATTGATTTTTGGTAGGCACATAGGGCTTAGTTGAATTCTATATTTCATTTTTTTTGCATTTCTAGTCCTAGAAACCAAAATGGGATATTGCTTGTTTGAATCGATTTTCATTACACATTTTGATTCTTTTTGCAACAAAAATAGTCACTTTAAGTTAATCTATGCTTTTTCCCCTTTTTTTTCTGGAAAAATAATGAGTAAATAATGGGATTATTCTTTTTATTATTATTATTTTTAATCAATGAAAGAGTTAATAACTGCTGCTAGGTTGAACCGAGCGGGTACCAACTCCCAATTTGCCAGCATATGTCTTTGACATTTAAAAAAAAAAAAAAAAAAAAAAAAAAAATACCATTCCATAGCAACATGCTTACCCAGAATTTATACAATTATTGAAGGCTAATTTTTTTATTAAATAAGAATAATTTGTATAGCGTCATGAAAATTATTTCTTGTTTTGAAGACTATTTGAAATGATCAAATATAGGATAAGTTGATATTAAATGATGACAGGACAGAGATAATGCTGGGTGCTCAATAAAGTCCTCAACAAGTATTTCAGACCTATATGATTTTTAAAGATCAATGTGTCTATGCAAATTCATTTAGGTATCCTTTGTTGATAATTTATTTTAAGGAAAATCTAAACAAGATTATATGACCAAAGATGTAACATCAAAACATTACAAGTACAATTATACAATCAGATTAACTTAATTGGAACAGGGCTATTACACAGAAATTGTTCCACTCAAGAGACGTTCCAATTAACTAATTCTGCTGATAGATTTAAAATTGGAACAACCTACTATGGATGTGGTATTTGTAGGTGCATTTATAATATTGTAGTAATTTTTGTCTCTTCAATTTTCAATGGCTTGTATATGCAAAAGGCCCCACGGGCCCATCACTGCAAATGTTCAGTTACAGTCCAATCAAAACAGGGAACAGTCACAGATTACTTTGACGAGTGAGTGCATTCAAAACTTTTGAATATTTCCAAGCCTGTTAGGTCCGGACATTCCAATCATTTACTGTTTATGGGAAAAAGCTGTGTTTGTATGTGTCTGTTCTTGTAAATGTTATGTATTGTGATACATTGTATCTGTGTTTAGTGTATCTATCTGATTTGCTTTTTATGTAGTTTGGGGAGATGATGGGTGCGTTTGGGTCATTGATGGTTTTTTGTAAGGTAATAGTACAGATCTTTGTTTTGTATAATTGGCGGTCACAACAGTCCAATAGCAGTCGTTGGTGTTGTTCACAGGATGAGGAAAATACAGTGGCGATTGCCTAAATTCCTGGGGGTCGTGAAGCAGGTAAAACGGGCAATTAGACGAAATTTAAAATAAACACTTATGCATCGGCTTTACTAATTTTGAGGTGCTGAGCTCAATTCAAATTTTTAAAATTGAAACTCAAATAGTGTTTTTTTTATAAATCCCAAATGAAAAAAATGGTTGATGACTCATCAGATGTTCTGACCAACATGAGACATCCCATCTCACCGGAAGTCGGCTATACACTTATCGCTCTTGGTCAGAGAGAGAAAGATAAAGGGAGTAAATGTGACTCATAAATAAGGGAACAATGCAAAACAAGCGACGTTTCGGCCTTTGGCCTCTTTCAAGTAAACACGATATATATATATATGAGTGTTGGTGGGTACTTGTAGGTACGAAAGTGCTCGATAATGGTGGTTAGAGCTAATATATAATGCAAATTTTCACTCACATTTTTTTGGCCGAGACGACTCGTTTCTGTGTTTTTTTACACTTCTTCAGTCGGCGTAATCCATTGTAATGTCCGTAGAAAAGTTCCTACTCCAAACTAAAGTTGTTTCGTTGTGTAGTGGTGATTAGTGTTGATGTGTATTGTGATGTGCTCTCATGTTTATATTATGAGTGTGTGTGTGTGTGTATGCGTGTAGGTGTGTTGTGTGTACATGTGTGTGTGTGATATTGTAGCGGAATGTGGTTGCGGGGGGGGGGGGGGGGGGGGGGGAGGGAGGAGGGATATAATGGGGTGGGGGGGGGGGGGGGGTTATTTGGCCTATTGCGTTTTGAGCTTGAATTTGTTAGAGTGTCTGCACATTTTCAGATCTTTTGTTTAAGGTGCTATTGTTTCTGTAGTTGTGTAGTAAAATCTCCAGTTTCTCTGTCAGGCATAAATTGCATTTTCTAGCATCAGATCTTTTGTTTAAGGTGCTATTGTTTCTGTAGTTGTGTAGTAAAATCTCCAGTTTCTCTGTCAGGCATAAATTGCATTTTCTAGCATCAGATCTTTTGTTAAGGTGCTATTGTTTCTGTAGTTGTGTAGTAAAATCTCCAGTTTCTCTGTCAGGCATAAATTGCATTTTCTAGCATCAGATCTTTGTTTAAGGTGCTATGTTTCTGTAGTGTGTAGTAAATCTCCATTCCTCTGTCAGGCATAAATTGCATTTTCTAGCATCAAGCTCAAAACGCAAAAGGCCAAATAACCCTCCCCCCCTCCCCCTCCCGACCCCTAACCCCTCTTCCCACCCCCCCCGCAACCACATTCCGCTACAATATCACACACACACACATGTACACACAACACACCTACACGCATACACACACACACACACACTCATAATATAAACATGAGAGCACATCACATTTGCATTATATATATATATATATATATATATATATATATATATATATATATATATATATATATATTAAATATATATATATATATATATATATATATATTAGATTGTCATAATATAGGTGAAAATGTGTGTGTGTGTGTGTGTGTGCAAGGGTAGAGAGAGAGAAAGAGGGAGGGGGGGGGGGGGGGGGGGGGGGGGGGGGGGGAGTGAGACAGACAGACAGAGAGAGAGAGACGGAGTGAAAGTGGGAGAACGGGAGTGGAAGGATGCGTTTCAGAGTTATGTTTAAAACAAAGGAGAGAGATGATATTTAACAAAACAATAAAAACAAAAAACAAAACTATATATATATCGTGTTTACTAGAAAAAGGCCAAAGCACATTTTCAACTATATTATTATGACAATCTAATATATATATATATATATATATATCGTTTGTACTAGAAAAAGACCAAAGGCCAGAAACGTCGTTTGTTTTGTGTTGTTCCCTTATTTATGAGTCACATTTACTCCCTTTATCTTTCTCTCCATTTTATTGACTCATTTAGGCACCTCTAGTTCTTGGTCAGAGCCAGTGGACACTGCTGTTTCTGTTTCGCGTTTAGTAGTTAGGTATAGGAAAATGATTGTGTCCTACTTTTAAAAAAAGATAACCAGCCCTTTGGTCAATTATTTTTTGGATTTTGTCGACACGGGGCTTAAGCAGTCTTTGTTTTATGGTCATATGATCTAACTCATTAATATCAAGATATTAGCACCACAACCACCACCACCTCCTCCTCTCCCACCATTATTTTAAAGTTCTTGATAGCATTTTCTTTGAAAACTAATTTTTAGAATTATTCTTTAATTTTCAGGTTTCAATAGACATGGTGACATGCCTGGTGAGGAATGTTGTTCAACCAGTTTCTGCCATGCTGATGACGTGCTTCATGCCTGTAATACACATTCTACTCAGTACTGATGACAGTACCACACTACAGGTTTGTCAATAGTTGGTTAATCCAAAATACAGCAAACCTCGTAAACAACATCTTATGGTCCAACGAAACCTGGGATTGAATGAAAAATCCCATTCCCCCCCCCCCCCCTACTGACACTATTTAAACCACCTCGTATTCAACAAAGTTCATAACCAGACACCTTGTTTACACCAAAGTAATTTAAACCTCGTAGGGCCTGCCAAGTGAGACAAGACAGCCATTAAAAAAAATCTTGCATCTCTCTGAACTAGTGAGCTTTATTACACATCAATTTTGTCAGGTGGACTACTTTTAAATTATAATACACTAACAATCAGGTTGTTGCAGTCAGGATGGGGACATAGTGTGTGTGTAGGTTTATGTCGAGTGATGGGTGACTCAGTGTCTGCTAGCAACACTTACAGTTACAACATGATGACTTGTCTCTTTGTGTGGCTGTGTATATGCAGTAGTTTGATGCCTATGCGTGTCATTGAGAAAGAAGACTAACAATGGGGTCCACTTGTCCCAGATGTACACATTGTGGATAAGAGCCTGAGACCGCAGAGCATTTTGTCAAGCATTGCATTGTGATGAAGCTTCTGGGCAGGTTGGCGAGGAATTTGCAGACTGGATAGATCATCATAACATAGAAGCTGCTGTTGCAATGGGGTGTGAAGAAGAATGGGACTTATGGGAGTGGAAAGATTACATTTCTAAAATAATGCAACCATGTAAAGGATAGGACGAGGTCAGGTTTGGAGATGACCCTTTAATCTCAACCCTTTACCTCTGCCAAGAAGGGGTTATGGTCAATCCAAAGACTACTAGATGTAAGGACATGCAGATTTTTTCCCCTGTATTTTCTAGCAGAGTCATTCTTTGTTTCCTTACCAAATGTTCATTTCTACACGAAAACAACATCATATGATATGAAAAACATTTTAGAACAAAATTTAAGCAGAATATCCTGTTTAAACGCATACAGTAGAGCATGCTTATACCAAACACGCTTGAAACAAAACGTCAGTTTTAACGAACTCATATTGATGCCAACCGATGTCTTTTTCTTCTTTGTTTATGACTGAAATAAACAAACTACTAATATAATAACCCTCTATATTATGCCTGGAGTGTATAAGTATGCTCTACTGTACATAAGAAAGAAAAAAAAAACAAGAAAAGAAGAAATTTGGCGAACAAAGTGAAAAACTACTCACAAAGACTACGAGTACGAGATCATTCTGCTAATCTGGCTTTTTTGATAGAAGTTTGATAGAGGGCAGCATTCTTCTCTTGATCTCTTTCTAATTTTTGCAAGCCATGAAGGAGGACATTTGCCAAGCAACAAAATAGCTTTTTGGAGAAAAATTACAAAAAATATTTAATTTTTGATCACTTATTCTCATCTCAGATTGCTATAAATGACTTATGTCATGTATTCTGATTTTTTAAAAATTTTATGTCCAACACTTGTAAGGTCTATAATTACCACTATTAGCTATTGATAGATACTAACAAGCTAGACTGTAATTCAGTAGAACCCGTATAAGTCGGCTTCTTTTAACTCGACTTTCGGCTTAAGTCGCTGATTTGAAATTCCCAACTTTTTCACTAAACAATATTACTATAACAACATCAGTCTCTTTTGTCGACTTTCTCTTTATTCAACATGATTTCAATGGTGCCTGAAATGTCGACTCATGCGGGATCTACTGTAATTTATAAAAATTCAATCAACATTTACTCTAAGTATTCTATCTATCCTAGAATAATGAATAATGACCATATTATACACAGCGAATCCTTGAAAATTTGTTTCAATTTTCTCTACTTAACATACATTTAAAACAGTTTGAATCTATTTTGATTTTGATAATGAGATCAGGGAGACCTCTGAAAATCAGCCATCATCATCATTATTGAACTTACTTGGGGGGGGGGGGGGACGACAATCTGAGGTCATAGTATGTATCCATGATAGACAATATTCCAACAAGTCTCTGACGACAACAGGCTCTGTCTTTTGCATGGTTCATGAAGCTCAACCCAATCCTGACGATGTCATATGTACACGCATGAGGAACAGTTAGAAACCGTCTTGATACCTCCTCGATAAATTCTGAAAAGATAAGCTCGTTCTGCCCCTTTTTTTCCAACCACCCAGCAACATAGGCAGCAGTACCTTCTTCAGCTGGAGATAGAGTGACAGCAGAGACATATTTTTCATTTGAAGCAGCATCATCTTCTGTTATTGGTCCTTGACAGGGTGACTTTGGTCTGACGGCGTCTCTTCAATTGTTTCTAAAAATGTTGCCGCAAATCTTGCTAATCGTTTCTTGAAACTGGCACAGACATCACCAGCACTCATAAATGCATTTCCTCCATGGGATTGGCGGTACACAGAAAATTCTCCTTCAATGCGATCTGACTGCACTTCACGAAGCAAAACGTATTGAAACCCATTTGACAACAGACGTTGGCAAACAGCAGTCAATCCTTTGGTTGTTTGCACGAGAGCTCTTCTTGTGTCATGTGTCAAACTCTGAACACACTTAGTCCCATGACCTGAGTCGGCTGCTTCAAAGGAATAGATCGAGATTACATGAATTGATGTCTTGGACAGCTCGGTTGGGGTCCCTCATGCGTATGTCTTGCCCTTTCGCAGACACATTCACTGTATTCCACTAGTCCAGGACTTGTTGCACAAAGGTTGCTGTTTCCGGGGCCCCTTGCAGTCTAAGCGCAGCAACAACCTTGTCATTAAAAATCTTTAATATATGTTGCACATTTTGAAGTTGCAGACATGATGGATATACTGCTGTCTGTGTCAACGGAGTTCTTTTGAGGATGCTGTTTTGTTCTTCTTTGTAAAGATTTTTAATGTCGGAAAATGTGCCAACGTGTATTTTGTCGAGGGATATTTTCTGGCATTTTTCTGTTAACCAGTTGTTCCCTATACATTTTAAAAGATGAACAGTATCATACAATTAAAAAAATGGTCGTTGAACATCTAATAGGTGAATCGCTTGATGGTCATGGATTCTATCAAACAATTTGCAATACTGTTGGTTTATTTTATGGTTGTCTGTTATGGATCCCAAAACAATCCCACCAGATCGTTCGACAACAGCAGCCGCTTCTTTAACAACATCAAATTGATAGGATGATGTTAGTTTATGGACAGGGGTTACAGATATCATGAGGCTTGGTCCTCTGTGCATACATTTCATCATCAAGGACAACATTGATGAGGCTTTAGACTCAGAATTATTTCTTGACATTCCATTCAAAACACCACCAGAATAGGCAAGAGTTGGACGAATTTTAACCTCATCGATTATGAGAAACACATTCTTCTGTTGATCACTTGTCTTGTGAAATGTTTTCTCAAGTATCAAGTTCATGTTTGTTCTAGACACAATACTCTGTTTTCATTTGCTGGGTAGCACCAAGAATTCCCGCAAGTGGTCATAGCTACAGCGAGGGAGAGACTCTATTCCAAAACAATAGTCGCTGACAGAAAAAATTTTGTGAGACAGAAGCTGTAACTGTCTAATAATGAAATTCAATCTTTTCGCTTTTTTAGTATCATCCGGCTGTTGCTTTGTTTGGAGTAGAATTTCGATTGCCTTTTCTATTCCATGATTACAATGAATATCATAATTTAAAACAGCGTTTACAGACTCATAAAATTGTGAATAATAGGTTAGTCCATTGTTTGGGTTCAATATTTTGCTCAAAGGCACATTTATTCCCTTCTTGTAAGCTGAACGTGTCAGCGGTGAACATAATGTTGGTTTATTGTAAACAACAAGTGACATACTACTCTCAGAGTAATCTTTAGTCATAAAAACAAAAACAAATTTGTCCTCAAATTTTGACATCATTATATTATCATATTTTCTTCGTAATTCTTTTTCTGGAGAAAAATCATTGAAGGAAGCGATCTTATCCTTTTTCTTCAAGTATTCCAGTTGTCTGTCTTCTGGTTGAGGTTGACGAGGGGCTGGCTTTCGTGTTGGCAAACATGAAGTCGGTACACTGTTGAAAATAGTCTGTGGACATGCAGGAACAGTCAGGCCTCCTGGTATTTTAATCATTTGGACATCTGCAGCCCAATGTCTTTCACAAATAAAAAACCTTTCTGGATTTATTACATAGTTTTCACGAGGGGGAAGACTTTGTCTTTCACTTTCGTCTTTTGTTAGTATGAACACCCTACATTTGTTTTTGTCATTATAGTTGCCATTACAGTTCACAATATTGCTCCTATTCGGCATTTTGAAATATTAAGAGTCAATGAAGATTGAATACTAACAAACGTTATCAATGAAAACGTACCTTTATTTTAATAAATAGTAATCCGATAATCAGAAAGTATCAGAAATCACTTAGAGCGAACATTCAAATCAAAATGAAACTGAGCGTAGGTTAACAGACCGGAAAAGCTTGGCAAAAATAGTCCCTCCAAATGAGTAATCAATTTTGGTAATTCATGATCCAAATTTGTTTTTGATTTTTAAAAATTGTAAATATAATCTAAAATTTGAGTTAAGTTGTTCTTTATTCGCCATATTTCCCAAAAACATACTCTTGTCCTATTATTTCAATCACTACGCAGACATTCCTATGTGAGTCATTGCTAAAAATAGATTATTTGCTGAGTTTGTTATGACTTCGCTAGCGAAGTCAGAGATTTGCCTCTTCACGTCCTTAGACATTCTAGAAGTCCTTGGTCAATCCTATGAGAGATGAATGAAGAGCCATTGACCGACACCATAGTGCATGCAGGACAATGTGGCAAGGGGATATCACTTGTACACAATGTTTGCCAAACTCTCTCCTCTCTCTCATCTCTCCTCTCTCTCTCTCTCTCTCTCTCCTCTCTCTCTCTCTCTCTCTCTCTCTCTCTCCTCTCTCTCTCTCTGTCTCTCTCTCTCTCTCTCTGTCTCTCTCTCTCTCTCTCCTCTCCTTCTCTCTCTCTCTCTCTCTCTCTCTCTCTTCTCTCTCTCTCTCTCTCCTCTCTCTGTCTCTCTCTCTCTCTCTTCCTCTCTCTCTCTCTGTCCTCTCTCTCTCTCTCTCACTCTCTCTCTCTCTCCTCTCTCTCTCTCTCTCTCTCTCTCTCTCTCTCTCTCTCTCTCTCTCTCTCCTCTCCTCTCATTTTCTCTCTCTCTCTCTCTCTCTCTCTCTCTTTCTATCTATCTCTCTCTCTCTCTCTCTCACTCCACTCACTCACTCACTCACTCACTTACTCACACTCACACACACACAAAATGTGAAGAATTCCAAACGCTTACTAGACAGAGCAGTCACTTCACACACAATGGGAAGGAATTGATCCCGGGTGATTTGAGCTTTTTTTCTGAACCCCTGGTCCACCCATTAGTAATTGGGATGTTAGGTCTGTTAGATTTGAAAAGTACTTTGCTATTGATTAGCGTCTATGTAAAGGGCAGCAAGCAATTGCTATTGTCTTTATGTGCTATAAAAACGGAGATAAACTCTGGCTTCATAGGCCCTATGGCTTTGGAGGACAACTTCACTTCACATCAAACAGAAAGAGAGAGAGTGGATGTTTGTGTGTTCATAAAAGCTCTCGATTTCTCTAAGGAAATTGAACTTTGAACCTATAACTCTAACACCGATACACCATTCCGTCTTCACGATTCGCACCTCAATGCAAGATTCTTCTACATCACCTCATGGTCAAGTCTGCAGGGCATGAGAGAAAAGAAGGTAGATGTTGAGTGATATCAAAGATCAATGTGACCAAAGATGGGAGATGGCTGTGTTACGTCAAAAGTCCTGTTGAATGGGCTACAAGGCCTACCATATCAGGAGTATTTGAGTAGGAGTAGCCTTCTTGACTAACTTTGCTAATAACCGACTCCTTTTTCAGCGGCCAATTTGCAAGGGGCAATTGTAAAAAGCTGATTGAGTGCTACATGGAGAGAAAGCAGTTTGAGGGACATAGGATGAAATTGCTGGAGAGAGGGAGGGTGGAGCAAATTTGAAATGAACTGATAGTTATTTGGGGTGGTGTTATTAGATGTCAAATAAGACTGTTAGACATGACGAATCAATTCTTTTGGCCATAAATGGTATTTTAAAATTCTTTCTTTCTCTTTCTCTTTTTCTTTTCTTTCTTCCATTCCATTTTGAACAGCAAGCATTTAGAATTATACAGGTTGATTCAAAAAGAATATGGCAAAACTATCATGTGATATTTTTTTTTTTAAAAAGAAAAACAATAGAAAGCACTTCTTGGACACATGTGTAGTACATACCCTTAAGTTTTTATTTCATGTTTTATAAATTCTCAATGTGGCCACCACCGGCAGTGTGGACATCAAGCCAATATGAGAGTTCATCCTAAACACACTGTAGCATGTCACGGTCCACCATGTTGATTGCTGCTGTTATTTTAGAGACCATTTTACGACAGGAGATATTTAGGCAATCACCACTGTATGAATGTCAAAAGTTCGATCACCTGCCGTTGCGCTGTGTGGCCTTGAGTAATTCACCTCGCCCTAGCTCAATTTTCTGCGTTGCACTGCGGCTGACGCCTGGGTTATTTCAGTCTTCCCTTGGAATAGACTCTAGAGACAAATTTCCCCTCTGAGATGAATAAAGGGAATTTATTTATTTAAATTGGCACCTCAGATAATAATCATCATCACTGCCACTAGTAAAACTGCCACTACCACATAATCTTCGTCATCATCATAATGTAACCTTATTTTACAAATATTATTTTTTACTTAAGCTTTTCTTTTTTTCTTTTTTATAGTAATGAAAATACTCATTTAATTTCATTACACTTTTTTGTGTACCAATATTAAAGTTTCAATTTGTTATTTCAGAATGGTGGAGAATGTCTTCGTGCATTTGTGTCACAAGCCTTTGAACAAGTAGTCACACTCAAGGATGAATACAGTAAAATTATTATTATTATTATTATTATTATTATTATTATTATTATTATTATTATTATTATTATTATTATTATTAGACCTGCATGTGTGCCGACAATTGTCGGTTTTCCGACAATCACGGTCGTTGCGATCTCCCGGATCACTTTTTTTTTTTATTGCTAAAGTAATCTGATTGCGAGTGACGTCAATTGTCGGAGTGTCGGCGATCCCCAACTCGACCGGCGGCGAGCAGTCAAGTGCCGACGAATGGGCGTCGGATTGCCGACAATATTGTCGGCACTTTCAAGCCCTCGTTATGATCGTTCGGCAATTATCGGGAAACTTCGCTAGTCTTCTATTTGACCGCAACTCTTCATTGTCTGAAAAAACAAGTAATGTGTCGATATAATCGAGCATGCGTAGTTCGTTAACTTTCGTTTTCATACTTTCGGTATTCCATTCAAGTAACTTTTGTTTGTTCAATTGAACGTTGCTACATTTCAATTTTATTCGCTCTATCAATCAACTTTCTGGGATCGGCATCGTATATTTTGATCTATTACTCTTTTACATTATTTTTTTGTTGTCATGCCTGAACAATTCTTTGACTGTTCGTCGGATCTGAAGTCAGTTGAGAATGGTGTTCGAAATCTATTCAAATGGAATTGGTTGGAATCTGGAAGCGAAAGACTGCAACGATGATTTTCTTTCGGAGTACGTGAGAAATCAGCACAGCCGAGTGCTGAATTTTGTATTTTTTTGCCAGTGGATTAAAGTCTGATGATTGGGATGGTTTTGCTCTTTAGAGATAAGATCAATTATTCCAGGTTAAAAACTACTGTGGGGGTCCGATTACGGTGGCAAAGGAAAATCATTCATAAAGAGGCCTTCTCAAAGTCAAAGTGAGTAACACAAGAGAAGAAAAAAACCAAAACAAAACACCTCAGTCGTTGACGGCTGTTTTCACTGCTGAGACAGAGACTCGTCCTCTCTCCAAGCTTCACAAGATTTCTTAACTCACTCAACCCTAGCCCAGTCTGTAGGTAGACAGGTGCCGATTAGCCATTGGACAAATGAAGCGCAACTTTGGGTTAAAATTTGAATAACACAAGTTCATATAATCACTGTTGCATTATTTTTCACAGTATATGAACGGCTCTGGTATCATTTTAAAGGGCAGAGATCAAGATTTCTTTTGATGTGATAGTGACAGAAATCAATGTTGACATATTGTATCAAAAATTATAATTTGATAAAAATAACATCATTTTAAAACTTTTGAAATCTTTTTCAAAATTGAGATAGCAAAAAAATAAAAGAGAAGGCATCTAGATAATTCATTTGTCTATGTTTGTTTCAAATTTCATAAAGATTGAAGGCAGTGCAGTATGTTTAATGTTGACCACAAGTGACCAACCCTCTTTTCTCTATGCTAAAATCCCGTTTTAATCAATAGTCACCTTATCGAGAGGCTTTCCAGTGGGGGAATTCTCAATCAATTTTGAGCTTTTTGTAAGAGTAAATTTAGAGTAGTAAAATCATCATAACTTTGGAACCGTTTATCCTAGATCCAAAAGTAAGGTATCTTATTAAATGGTTTTTAAAGGCCTATCTGTCTATGTAAAAATAATTATTAATTTTTTATTTTTGAAAAAATATCAAACTACCACTCTACCTCCATGCTGTCCCTTCTCCCTATAAATTTTTGGTACTTTTTAACATTTTAAAATAAACATATTCGGTAGGACAATCCAAAAGAAAATGTATATGACTAAGTACTGAGTTACAAAATACAAGATCCCGTAAGGCGATATGTGTGAAAAAGTTCAGACAATTTGGTCAGGACTCACATGCAGGTCTATACAGTAGAATTACTTTAATCCGAACTTTTGGGGACCTTCTAAACCATTTCGGTCTAAAGACATTTTGGTTTAAAGCAAGTTCCCGTTTTGCGATGTTATTCAAGTGTAGTAACTATTTAAGAAATTTGCTCATTTAATAGTATCATGGGTTTCCCCTTAAATGTAGTTGTTGAATAAATGCCGTCTTCGTAACCATTAAAAAATTATAATTTTTTTTATTTTATTTTATTTATTTATTTTTTTTTTTTTTGGTGTGTTTTAAAAATATTTTTAGGGGTTTTCGTTTTCAATTCAAAATTGTTGAAAGAGTTGAGTTCGGGATGCCGTGTTTTTTACAAATCTCCGTCATGATCAACTTTTTTTTTTCATCGACTTCACATAGTATTTTGATTTTAAACTCCAACGTGTAAGCACAGTGCTTTCTTTTAGTAAAATATAAAGCTAAAATAAGATCGAAAGTTCTTGTGCGATAATTGATAATGAATGATGCGCAGCTACTCAGAGGTGAAGTGAAATGGAAATGAAAAGCCGTGTCAATGCTAAGTTGTTTACTACACATCTCTCTTTTGTTGAAAAGCCATTAGGTTCAAAGACCTAATTACATAGAAACCCCCTCTCACACACACATTCAATCAAAGTGGAAATGAAATGGCATGTCAATGGTAAGTTGTCTACCACCCCCTCCTTATTGTTGTGTTGAAAATCCAGTCAGTCCCAAAGCATCAACTCACGAGCGAGAACATCTCGCTTGCGTGATTCTACACCCCAACTTTCCTCATTTTTCACCTGCCAGTCACCCGTTGTCTTCCTTTTCCAGTCTGCGATCGTGGTGCTGGCCAAACCCAAGTGCAGTGATTGAAGTGTTTGCCTCCCCCCCCCCCCCCCCCCCCCCCCCCCCACCCATTACCCTCATCTTATACTTACGCTCTGTTTAATATCGCCGGGCATTATTACATGTGGCCTCCTTCCCGAATTTTTGAAGAAAAATAGAGAGAGAAAAAGGGAAGGTGCTCTCAAGTTGTTTCGGTTTAAAGAAAGTCCTTCTTAGAAGTATTTCGGTTCATCGTAAGAATTAGTACAAAGATAATGAAGAAACTAGTACAATTTATTAAATTCTTTGCGGTTTAAGGTATTTTTCGGTTTAACTTCTTTCGGTTTAAAGTAATTTTACTGTATTATAGTTGTTGTATTGTTGTTATTATTATTATTATCTATTATTATTATTATATTA
Source organism: Berghia stephanieae (assembly GCF_034508935.2). Classification (NCBI taxonomy): domain Eukaryota; kingdom Metazoa; phylum Mollusca; class Gastropoda; order Nudibranchia; family Aeolidiidae; genus Berghia; species Berghia stephanieae. The sequence goes on from NC_088365.1 coordinate 37,871,841, forward strand.
TTATTATTATTATTATTATTATTATTATTATATTATTATTATTATTATTATTATTATTATTATCTCTATCATTATTACCATTATTATTATCACTATTATTTCAAAATTATTATTATTATAATTATTATTATTATTATTATTATTATTATTGTAGTTCTCATTGTTGCTGCTGTTTTTTATCATCTTTATTATTATTATTATTATTATTATTATTATTATTACAGATCTACCAACCGTCCCTGATTGTCTGGGACAGTCCCAGATTTATATTTTGGGGAAAAGCAAAAAAAAAAAAATTTTTTTAAATAATTTTTTAATTGATTTTTCTTCTATGACATCAGGCATTTTCCTGCAAAATTTTAATATACCGGTCGTTCGTAGCATTCCCGGCAGTTAGATGTTTAATTTCGAACCGAGTTGGGATGATTGTTCCTTTTTTTCTAATCAATTGTACAAGTATCGGTTTGTTTACATTTTTGTCACGTTTTCATGGTTAGTATTAGTCTTTGTAACTGGATTCAAATACCTGATTACAATGTCTTGGGTTCAATTACGGTAGATCAACCGAATCAACTGCCATATTTACATCATATTAGCAGGGTTGCCAATTTGGACTCTTGAGAAAGTGCCTGGCTTCCTAAATTTCGTTTGGCCTCCTCGGCATGTCTGATGTTAACTGTTAATTGTACATTTGGTGAAGATTCCAAGAATTGAAAAATAAAAATCATAAAAAATTTTAATCTGAGAGGACAAAATTGCGAATTAATAGAATGATGAGGCTTTATCAAGTTCAAGCCGCCATATTGAGAAACAGGTGGTATACATGATGTACGAGTATTGGTAGTCAGTTTTTACCATTCAAGTACCCCCACCAACATAGGGAGGCTCTTCTGATCAAGTCTCTGGGGTGCACTAACCCATGTGGAGCAAACACAAGACTAGAACATCTTTCATGTCCACATTGACCCCCCCCCCCCCCCCCCCCACCAAACACCAATCCTCTTTTTCTACTGCCCTTTCAATATCAAACCATTACCTCTCAAAAATTCGACCACCACACAACTTTCCCATTCCAATCACTCCCAATGGACTTCTTATTATCATCTCTTATTATTTTGCTACCACTACCACTACCACCTCAACCACCACCACCACTACTACTACTACTACTACTACTACTACTACTACTACTACTACTACTACTACTACTACTACTACTACTACTACCACTACTACTACTACTACTAGTCTCAAAGATAAACACCTCATCGAATATGGCCCTTGTGGATGAAGTTTTGAGAAGATGCAAGAAGGCAACAAGAGAGCATCTTTTTGCTTCCTCTCACAATTAGATTTATCTTTGTGATTGTATGTAGACATCTTTTTACATCTTGTTGTACATAAATACTTGGTAGTATTTAAGATTCCATTATCTTCTTCTTCTTCTTCTTCTTCTTCTTCTTCTTCTTCTTCTTCTTCTTCTTCTTCTTCGTCTTCTTCTTCTTCTCTTCTTCTTCTTCATCTTCTCTTCTTCTTCTTCTTCTTCTCTTCTTCTTCTTCTTCTTCTTCTCTTCTTCTTTTCTTTCTTCTTCTTCTTCTTCTTCTTCTTCTTCTTCTTCTTCTTCTTCTTCTTCTTCTTCTTCTTCTTCTTCTTCTTCTTCTACGTCTACTACTACTTTTAACTTTTCTTCTTCATTTTTCTCCTATATTGTTCGGTTGCCTGTAATTTCTGAGCAACATATATAAGAATATGTGTCAGATGATGACATAATCAGTTGGAAGGTGAAAATTTTGGATTAGCATTTTTTTTTCATTTTCTGAAAGAATATCTCCCCAGAGCATTTTAATCTTTATATGAAGTAAATCAGGTGATTTTTCATGAAGTTATGGTCAGATGTATGGGAAAGGTATACAGCAACTTTTCTCAAATTTCATACTTTTTTTCAACTTGACTAGCTGTTAAAAAAATATTTAGAAGTGAAATTAAGATTTTATATTTCCCGAAGATGTACACAAAGGGTTGATTTAATCATTTATGACAAGAACTCATTTTTGATAAATATTGACCTTCAACTAAACTTGGCTTGGTTCAAACCTTTTCACCATCTGACTGATTATGTCATTCACTGTCATATACACTCGAGTATGGAAATCTCGAACAAGTCGGGACTGGGCCTATTTGTTCGATATTTCCGTGTTGAGTATTTTTTACAGAGGATTTGAGGGAGGTAAATGTGGGTGGTCTTGATAAAAATCATATTATAATGATAACTGTCCGTTATTGTGAACTCTGTCAAGAGTCGATAGTGAGACAATTCAATTTCCTTTTCTTGGCCATCTTTTACAAAGTTATGAAGAGAGTTTTCACTAGTGTTGTGTTTAGTGCATCTTGTCTAGTTCAATTACAGAACTGGAATGACAATTCCCACTGCATGTGCTTGATAAAAAGACAAATCTAGCATATCACATTGTGGATCACACACTCAGCGTGCAACGTCATTACCTATGAATCCAGTACCTAAAATCACTACTATCACTATCACTCCTTAACACCCTCTTACCCCCATAGCAGGCTAAAGAGAGAGGGAGGGCATTGCTCTCACCCCACCTTCCCCACCCCTAATTGTTTGTATCATTTGAATACGTAACCATTTCTGCCTAAGGCAATCACTGCCAAGTCTCCTGTCCCTGCGATACAGGTCATTTTGCAATGGTACTGGCACCTCAGATTAAGTACCATAAAGTGAGGTATTGATTGAGTGATAGGTGGTGTGCGGGTGCGAAGGATGCTGGTCAAACATACTTCGCAATTCTCCCTAAGTTCAGCATATCCATACACACACATGCAACACACACATATAATATATGCCACACACACGCACGCATAACACATTAACTGACACTTAGTGCTACGGGGAGAGCGATGGTATCTTTCGTTTCCGTTCAACACAAACAATTATCAAAAAAGGAAAAGAAAAAGAAAAATTCAACAGACCACAAGGGAATGTACAGTTTGTTCGAGATTTCTGTGTTGGCCCCGGAAAGTGTTTGAGATTTTCGTGTTGCCAATACTAATGAAATAGAGGGATTAAAACTGTACTGGGTTTGAGATTTCCGTGCTCGAGTGTATATACAAATTTTTAGTTCAGTTACATGTGTTCTGTTTGCTTAGACTGTCAACTGTCAACGTAGTTGGTCACAGCATTCAGGCATAATCGCAGAAGGGTTTCCCTGATTCCATATTCCAAAGGTTGGGAGGTCTGTTGTTATTATTATTATTATTATTATTATTATTATTATTATTATTATTATTATTATTATTATTATTACCAGCAAAATATCCATTCTACGAATGAAACTATCTATATATTTCTTTATACATCTTGCTCTACATTTGATGATTTTCCAGACACAAGACTTCTGTGTAAACAAAATTGCTACTTTAACCGTCATCTCCTTCTGCTGTCATAACATTGCAACATATGGGCAGGAGGTCACTTGCTGTCTTCTTTACCCCTATATTTGTTTTCCGAGTTGCTTTCCGTCTCTGTATTGAAATGAGATTACTTGATTTTATCTTATCCTTCCCGGAGTCATTGGCTAAGAGGAAAACAGTCATGTGTATATTGTCAGATTCGGGAGGTGATATTTTTTTCCTTGTAAGTCGTCTTTCTGTTATAAACTGATAAATATATCTTTACTTTGAACATTGCTTATAAACATTTGAGTGTTTCCTCGTAGATCTTGCACTGGTGAGACTTTTAGGTAATCTCAAACTAATTGCATTGATGATATGCTCTTGGAATCTACATCTGTCCCCCGATTTGAACCAATTTTCTTTGTCTTCCAATTTTTTTTTACTCTCCCTTTTTCTTCCTTTTTGCTGGTGATGAAATGACTTTAATTTGTTACAAGTGCCCTAAAACCCTTAAAAACTTCAAAAATATCCTACAAATTTTATAAGAATTGGTTGAATCATGGTATCATAATAAATTCCTTTTGAAATATACTCATTGAATAACATCCCAAAATCCCTTTGGTATTTCAAGGTATATCCAGCTAAAAACCTGTGGTATTTCACGGCAATTGCTGTTTTAAGATTATGTTATTCAGTTTTGTGTAGTTATGAATCTTATTATTTCATTTCATTTTAAAAAAAAAAAAAACAGACAACAGTGGTATGCATTACACTGTACAGGTGATTTTCAGACTCCTTGATCCAAAGGAATCTGAGCACAGTGCTGCCTTTGTTGGGCGATTGGTGTCTTCAGTTATTGGAAAGTGTGGCACTCAGTTGGGGGACAACCTAGATTTGATCCTAAGGGCCTTGTTGAGTAAAATCCAACAAGCTGAAACTCTTACTGTTTTACAGGTAAGTCTGTAATTCCTTATTTCTGCTCTTGTTCAGAATAAAAATGTTTGCATCAAGAAAAAGCACTCGAGTTGACCATCTACAAAACATCTCTTATGCCCTCCTATATTTTAACGTTTAAAAAAATTTGGATATGCATATTGACAGTAATTTATCTGTCTGAGTCAGTCATTTGGGTTATTTAACAATGACAGTGATGCGAGTACTGTGGCTTGAGGTGAAATGATATGGAAATGAATAATTACAGCCAGTTATCAAAGGTATAGATCCTGACATCATACTTACCACAGAAACTCACCTCAATGATGACATTAATAAGTACAGAAAAAGATGCTGATTCTGACTGATATCATCTAGTCAAAATTAAGTTTTAAAAAGCTAGACTTTCTTTTCGTCTGCTTTTATCATCAACCAACCAGCAATATTGAGAAAATGAACCAATTACATTCATCTTCTAAATTACACAGTAAAGGACCTAGTACTCCAAATATCATACTCGCTGGCAACTTTAACCTACTAGACATCAACTGGGAAACACTCACAATAAAACAAAATCCCCATATATATCAGAGACATCAACGAGAAAATGATTGAACTTGTCCAAAAGTTCAACTTAAGTCAAATCATTATAGAAGCAACAAGGGAAAAGAACACACTTGACATTATATTAACTACATACCCTGATCTAATAGACAAAGTGAATGTTGTACCTGGAATTAGTGATCACGAAGCAGTACTATGTGACATAAAACTTAAACATAAAATACAGCGCAACCACCTCGGGATATATTAACCCATTGCCCATCATCGCCCATTCTCAACCCACCCTTAATCGTCCGTCATCACCACTATACTACCTCTCATTTTACTTCCTATAAAGGCTGTAAAATAAACTGGGGTCTGATACATGGAGCGGGACTATGGTAGTCTCAGACTATAGCAAAGTCTGAGACTTTGTAGTCTAAGACTTTGGGAAGTCAGAGACTACGGAAAGTAAGCTATTCATGGAGTCAGACTTCGTCCCTGACTATCAAGTCTCTGACTACACTTGCGAAGTCTCAGACTACAGAGGTCAATCTATTTTTAACTGGGGATTCCTCAGAAACGTACCGCAACACGTCATAGAAATGTGTTACTTTTCCAGCTGCGCATGCGTCATACAAAGTGGCACAGAAATCATATCTATTTCGTGTTTGTTTTGATCGTTTTTTTGTTTTGTTTTGTTGTTGTTTTTTCCCCGCAAATAAAAATAGTGTGAGACAAGTTTAGGGGTGTAAAAATTGTTTGAGAATGTGTGTGTGTGTAATGTTTTTAGTAAATATAAATAACGATGGCACTTAAATGATTCTTATCCACGGTGTAGCATTGTTCTAAGCAGAGAGCGGTGGGCGCTGCCTGGAGCATGGGGTCCCGAAAATACTAACGAAAGAGTGATGATGGAGAGGAATCGGTGGAAACAATACAGACAATGGGCGTTTCGGGTACAAACCCTTCGTCGGCACAACAATAAACAAATAAACGTTGAAAACAAATAAGATGAAATGCAGTATAAATAGCATCATCTGTACTCAACGATGGTTGGAGTGTGAACGAATCGTTAGCGCGGTGTGATAGAAATGATAAGGCCAGTGAGAGACGTGAAATTTCTAGAAAATAATGGACGATAAAAGACATAAAGAAATGTAATAGTTGTAGTAGTAGATAGTAGTAGTAGTAGTAGTAGTTAGTAGTAGTAGTATAGTAGATAGTAGTAGTAGTAGAAGTAGTAGTAATGTAGTATTGTAATATTAGTATAGTAGTAGTAGTAGTAATAGATTAGTAGTAGTAGTAGTTGTTGTTGTTGTAGAGTTGTAGTAGTAGTAGCAGCAGTAGTAGAAGTTGTAGTAGTAGTAGTTGTTATGTAGTGGGAGTAATGATAATAGTGAAAGTAGCAGCAGCAACAGTAGTAGTAGTGTAGTAGTAGTAGTATAGTAGTAGTAGAGTAGTATAGGAGAGAGGAGGAAGTACTATGAAACTGTGGTTGGGGGGGGGGGGGGGGGGGGAGGGGAGGAGGGTGGAGGGGGGGGGGGGGGGGGGGGGGGGGAAGGAGGAGTCCCTGCAGAGTGTTTTGAATGGGCAAGATGAGGAGTGTATGTGCGATTGTCGAATCTTCGAGAAAAGTAAAGATATGAAAATAAACAAAACCAAAAAATAAATAAATAAATATAAAATCAAAAACTGTCGGGTATTCTTGTTCTAATCACTGTACAATTACTTCCCCCAGCGTAGAGGACATATTATGATTTTGAAATTTAGTCTCAGACTACGATATTTACACCTGCTAAATCGCGGGTGTAAATTTCACCCGTTTAGTCCCTCGTTTAGTCTAAGACTTCACGTAGTCCGGCTTCATGAATATCTTACAACGCCTTTTAGTCTGAGACAACGGATTTAGTCTAGGACGATCGTCGTAGTCCCGCTCCATGAATCAGACCCCTGGAGATTATTACTTTTCTGCATTAAATTCCTGAATAAATTCCCTTTCATTGAATATAAATTTCGTCTCAGAATTCTCCATGATCGCAAATTTATAATAGGTCAAACAAACTGAAATCTTTCTTGGTCAAAATGGTGTTCAACTTTCTGACTGACTTACTTCGTGACCAGCTTGATGATGATAATATTGATATAAATGATAGAGAATTTTATGAAAGTTTATTCTTTTTATTTGATTATCTCATAAATAATTTTAAAAACTTGTACCAAATAATTTATGCAGAGTACAGGTTGTGATTGTCTGAAGCAATCTGGAATTTTAAAAGATAAATTTCATCATTTTATTCATTTAGTTTAAATTCTGTCAACCTTTATCACATTTGAGTGACGTATGCTGACCCTGAAATGGCCTATGAAATGTCATATGAGTATGAGTGTTTTCTATTAATAATAACGGGTAAACCCTTTGATAAAAATGCATACAATTAGAAAAGAGGTCAATCTATCCTCATGGCTGCGTACGAATGCAGTTCAAGTAGAAATCATCTACTTTTTGAGGCTGTTTCCTACATTTCTTGAATTATTTGTGATGGCAGGTTAAGTTATTAGAATGAGGTCAAAATTTTAGACATGTAGCATAAGTACTTTTTCCGTTGGACATCTAAACACCAACTGTTATGTCTATGACACCAACCCATCTACCAGCAAACCTCCTCTCTTCCACCACGCCCATCACCACATCTACAAACATTGCTAGGCTACCGATTGTGATAAATTTGGTTGACATGACGAGCCCATTAATGGCAGGGGGTGGTAGGATACTTGTGACATCACGTGATTGTTGTAATAAAGTGAACACATTAAGAAAAAGAATTTACACAAATAAATATGTTTTTCTGTTACATTGTTCATATTGTAAAATAACATTTGAGCTAAATTATGGGAAATACTTTGGAATTCAGTAATCTTCAAATGATATTCTATACCACCCTTTCTCAATAAAACAAAATGGACTCGCCCAGTTTCTCAGAATTGGACTATCGTCTATACTTATATAGGCATATTATTATTTTGTATTAACTTTGCAGTCTCCTTTGAAATTTTCTCCAACATGATTTTAGCTTCTTTCTATTTCATTTCTCTCTCTCTCTCTCTCTCTCTCTCTCTCTCTCTCTCTCTCTCTCTCTCTCTCTCTCTCTCTCTCTCTCTCTCTCTCTCTCTCTGTCTCTCTCTCTCTCTCTCTCTCCTTTTTCTCCCTCTCTCTCTCTTTTCTCTCTCTCTCTTTTCTCTCTCTTCTCTCTCTCTCTCTCTCTCTCTCTCTCTCTTCTCTCTCTCTCTCTCTCTCTCTCTCTCTCTCTCTCTCTCTCTTTCTCTCTCTCTCTCTCTCTCTCTCTCTCTCGTCTCTTCTCTTTCTCTTTTCCTCTCCTCTTTCCATTCTTTGTCCCCCCTCTTCTCTCTCTCTCTCTCTCTCTCTCTCTCTCTCTCTCTCTCTCTCTCTCTCTCTCTCTCTTCTCTCTCTCTCTCTTTTCTCTCTCTCTCTCTCTCTCTCTTTTCTCTCTCTCTCTCTTCTCTCTCTCTCTCTCTCTCTCTCTCTCTCTTTCTCTCTCTCTTTTTCCTATTCTCTTTTCTCCTCCCCCCTCCTCTCTCTCTCTCTCTCTTTCTCTTTCTTCTCTCTTTTTCATCATCTCTCCCCCTCTCTCTCTACTCTCTCTCTCTTTTATCATCCTTCATCTCTCTCTCTCTCTCTCTCTCTCTCTCTCTCTCTCTCTCTCTCTCTCTCTCTCTCTCTCTCTCTCTCTCTCTCTCTATTTATTTACAACACGTTCAAACTAACTCTGTCATTATTTTTCACATCAACAACTTTTACTTTCAAATATATCTGAAATCTATCAAGATAACGCATGTTTGACCACAGGAATAGACTTTAATTCTGTTTTTAATGTACAGGAATACCAAATTTGATAAATTTATCTTGATTTATGCTAAAGTTATGGCACAATTTCATTAAAATAAAACCAAGATAAGGTACAACTTTTTAGAAATAAATCCCTTTATAAGGGTTATACAAAATATTGTGACCAAAAAATAATCCCATAACTTTTGAAATTATTAATGGATTTTCAAAATTTAAAAACCTCTGTTTTCAGTTCAAATGGAGCTTTGATATAATAGTAGTTTTAAGTCAATATGTCGAAAACTAACAATAAAAAATTTATAATTGCTAACTTTTATTTTTTGTCTGTTTTTAACCCTCAAATTCAATAACAAGTACCTTCAATGCTATACTATAACAGTATTCCACTTCGATACTTTGAAGCCTAACAGTGTGAGTCACACATTCGCACAGTTTTTCAGGCCTTTTTAAATTTGCCAGGTGGCATCTCTGATTGAGGGATTAAAACATGAATTAAGAAACAGCTACAAAATTTTTCATAAACAGTCATCTGCTTAAAACATCAACAAAAACTGAGAAGATTTTAAAACAACACTCATGGAATTGATTGACAAATGCATTCCGAAGGAAAGGATAAGTGGAAGACCTCACTTACCATGGATTACCCATAAAATCAAATGTCTGATTAATTTTCTTTTAAAACAAAGCTGATACAACAAAGCCAAATTGCATAACAGAGAGGAAGACTGGAATGAGTTTCGCAGACTCCGTTGTGAAGTACACACAGAACTTAAAAAAGAAAATGACAAATATGTAAATAATATGCTTGAGCCTGAGACAACTGACGGTAGTCTAAATGGCAAAATTACGATCAGATTCTGGAAATACATCTGTTCTGGGCGTAAAGATGCTTCCAGTATACAAACAAGTCTTTCAAACCCCTGAGGGCTCAGATATGACAGACACAGAAGGAAAATGCAATGTATTCAACAAATAGTATGAAAGTGTGTTTCCTATAGAAGACCCCTCAATGCCAAACATAGGTAAAAGCAACATACCATCTATGCCAAGACTCAACATAACCACATACGGTATACAAATGCAGCTGCAACAACTAAACCCATGCAAGGCAGTAGGGCCAGACCTCATAATACTTAAAGAATGTGCTGATGAAATAGCCCCGTTCCTATGTAAGATTTTCCAAGAATCCCTGAACATTGGAACAGTGACTACTGACTGGAAGCATGCCCATAGTGGGCAGGAAGGTACTTACTGTGTCTTCTATCCTCCTATATCTGTTTTCCAACTTGCTTTCTGTCTTTGTCTTGGAATGAGATTACTTGGTTTTGTCTTGGCCCTGGCTGGATGCCCTTGCTGAGAAGGAAACACTCAAATGTATAGATAGTTTTGGGAGATGATATTTTTTCCCCTGTAAATCACCTCTCTGTTATGCACTGTGTTATGTTTTGTTTACATATTATGAATGATTTGTAAACATTTGAGTGTATTCCTCTTAGTGGAGACCTGTGCTTGTGTCTGGAGGAGACTTTTAGGTGATTTCAAACTAAATACTTTGATAGTGTGCTCTTGGAATCTACATCTGTTTCCTATTTGAACCAATTCCCGTTTGTCTTACCTTTTCTTGGGTGCTTTAATTGTAATTCTAGAACTTTTTACAATCCCATTTTCTTCCTTTTTACTGGCACCAATATGACCTCAATATGTTGCAAGCACCGTAAAACCCTTAAAAACAAAACAATTTATAAAAAGGGCAAATGAAATCTAACTTCAAATTATAGACCTGTATTTTTAATTTCAGTCGTATGCAAGATACTAGAACACATTATATTCATTCTGTCATGGAACACTACAACAAACACGTCATACTAGTCAACCACCTGCACGGCTTCAGGAAAAAGCGGTCATTAATTAATCAATACAATAGAAGAAATTGCAAGGTCACTAGACAATAAAAAAACAAATGGATTTCCTGGTACTAGACTTCTCTAAAGCGTTTGCATTGTACCACACAAATGATTACTATTAAATTTCCAGCAAAGCGGAATTCGGAATATTGGAGGTAATGATACATATCAGTCGAAGAATATGGAACGATAACCGCAGAATCTTCTATTTTGGTTCAAGGACTACTTTGCAATCGAATGCAACAAGTTGTCATTGACGGAAACTCAAGCAAAAAATGTAACGTATTATCAGGAGTGCCGCAAGGAACAGTACTTGGGCCTTTATGCTTCTTAATATTTATGAATGATCTTGGAAACGAATTATCTCCACAAACAAGGCTTAAAATGTTCGCCTTCTTTTCGTGACAATAGACAGTAGCGCAGATGCACATGAACTCCAGAAAGATCTTGATTCCTTTCAGAAAATGGTCAGATATATGGCACATGAATTTCTTTCCTTCAAAATGCTATGTTATGTCAATATCAAACAGGAAAGAGTCTTATACTCACAATAACATAGTGCTGCGAAGTTAGTTAGCCAGCATTAAAGCTTAATAGCCAATAATCTCAACACAAACATGTAACATAGAAACGATTGAGACATTGAGTATGCTCCAGTATTTGGGGTGAATTTTTAATTCAGAAAAGTGAGTGGAGCAGGCATTTATGTTGATAATAACAAGAAATTGAGTGAGTAGGACAGTGCCAGAAGACAACAGAATAAAAACTTCATGACGGCATTGGGGACTCGAACCTTAATGCAGACCTGCCGTTCATACCGATTAATCGGTATCATACCGATTTGCAAGACCTTTTTTTCGTATTTACCGATTTCCCGATTTACTTGCCGATCGTACCGATTTCACCAAGTGACCAAGGGCCCGCAGCCCTCCACCCCTCTCTTTTACGTTTACTTTGTGCTTTACGTTGCACGTTAAAATTTTCAAGTCTCGTGAACTTTGACCCGTCCCGCGATACCTCGATAGATCACATGACGTAGCGAGCCTCTTTGTGATGCCCTCACACAGATAGAAAACACACACGGCGCGTTATTTAGTTTTCATTTCCTTTGTGAAGCGACAGCGAGCTGTACTGATAAACCACCGCGGTCCCTGGCTTCTGACTCTTTACCAAGTGCCACCATCTTTAAATAAGTTAGTAGTCTGATTGCCAGATTGGCGTTGTGCGTGCCATTTTGGGTGTTGGGGAAATATAAGGGGGGGGGGGATAATTGGATAATTTTACGTCTCATACTGATTTTTTTCCCCAGATACTGATTTTTTTACAATGTCATACTGATTTCCTTTTTCGTGAAGTGGCAGGTCTGTTAATGGTATGACAACTCTGCCTGGCCAGGGAGATCGTGAGTCAAAAATTCACCCCAAATACCGGAGCAGTCACTTGAATGGAAACCATTGAAAAATCGCTGATCAACTACCCAGACTCACCATTCATCATCCCAAATTACAAATCAGATAGGTACACTAGACTAGATGCAATGCATCACAAATACATAAAACCATTTACAAGAAAAGACACATACAAACACAGGTTTTTTCCCAGGATCAATAAATGACTGGAATGCCCTGCCACCGGACATAACGAACGTTGAATGCTTGGAAACTTTCAAAACATTTTCTAATCCTCTCCTTACCACTTACAGAAAAATCGTCACATTTGTTACGACACACAATTTACATTTTTCTTATTCAGATTTATTTTGTACATCACACACTTTGAAGAATGATCTTTGTTTAATTAATAAGAACATAAAGTTGTTTTGTAGAGAGCTTATCTGAGTTAAAATAATCAATTTTTCTGTTGGGTAAGCCTGCCATTTTGGGAATATACTGAAAAGGATAGGTAAGGAGAGAGTTAATGCATTTGCTCATCAAGGTAATCTGTGTGACTGTTCCCTGTTTTGATTGGACTGTAACTGTGAACATTTACAGTGATGGGCATATGGGGCCTTTTGTTAATGCAAGCAATTGAAGATAGAAGAAGATGATGATGATAATAATAATAATAATATGATAATAATAATAATTTTAAAAAAAACCTAAGATCTTTATTGTTCATGAATGTGGCAATTTGTAATTAATTTAGTTAAACTTCCGTATGAGCACACCCAGAAATGTAGAAGTTGATATGCCGAACATGCCATTTAACTTAAGAAAAGGAGTAACACAAAGGTGTAAAAACAATGAAACATAAATGATACATCTATTACCTGTACAACATTTAAACAAGATTACATTTTAATACGATGAAAACAAACCGGTCATCTCCATCTCCATACACATACACACATCCTCACGCTCACAAGACTAAACAAGGACTGACATAAAATAAAGTCAAACCAAGGTCCTTGTGTTAGGTTTAAGACAACTCTAAATGTTAAGGGAGGAGACAAAATATTGTTTACCTCTCTTTTACCATAACAGCAAGGGTACATTCGTCAGTACTGATCAATATGTGCGAGCGGCCATTGACCAGTACTGACCAACAGCCACTTAAATATTTTTTTTATTGGCATCTCTGGAAATCATTGGACATTCCACATCTGATTTGAATTCTTGCAAAGAAATTTTCTTAATTTCAATAAATGATTTGATTGGATCCTCAGAATCTTCTTCTAGTCTTTGCCCATCTGATGCTTTCTCAACTTGAAGCAGTTTTAGATTTCCTGACAAGTGTCCCTGGCCCAACAGGCAAACCAGCTCTTGAGTTTGTCCTCGTTGAATGGCTCTCCAAGCAACACAATTTTTATGGTAGCTACGACAGAAAAATTAGGTAAGTCATTTTACACACTTCTCTGCTAGGGCAACCATCAATAAAATTGCTATCACCATCACTACCAGTCATGCTCCTTACGAACAGGAGTCAATGAGTTACCAATTGTAATAATTCTGTCATCTGCATTTTTTGCGGTCGCAAATATCAGGGCGATCCGCAAATTTTGGCAAATTTTGGGAAAATTGGCAAATCGCGTGGCAAATTTTGGGGAAAAAAAGAAGCAAAAACAAAATAACGAAAAAAAAAGTGAAAAACTTGAGAAATGTTGCAGCTTTGCCTGGGCCCAAACCAAGGGAAGCTACTCTCTACGGATAATGATCCTTTAAAATCTTTGTAACAAGGCTATTGTGTAAATTAATAAATGTAGCCTCCTTAAATGTAATAAATTGTCTTTTATATATATTTTTTTCTGTATCGCGTGTTAATTTTTACTGAAACGATTCGTTCTCCTCGGCAAATTTTTTGGCCAATTTTGGGGGGTTTTTTGGCAACTTTTGGCAAATTTTAGGTCCCAATTTGGCAAAAAATGCAGATGACAGATAATTTGTTATTAATTTGCATTATAATATCTATTGATTGTTATGCACTAATTATTTCTTTGAATTGTTATTTTTAAACACATATGATTTCTGTTTCGATGGGATATACAGTGGTGCCAAAACTCCAGTTTCACTTGAAAAAAATCCGGCCTGGAGCAAAAAATTCCGGGTTTCGGGCAACGTCCGTCAAATTCTGGTGAGGTCAAATTGTTCCAAGGATACACACACACACACTCTCTCTCTCTCTCTCTCTCTCTCTCTCTCTCTCTCTCTCTCTCTCTCTCTCTCTCTCTCTCTCTCTCTCTCTCTCTCTCTTTCTCTCTCTTCACACAAACACACACACACACACAAATCAATGAATTGCGCTCATTTTTAAAAATTCAGGATTAGTTTTCATGTTCATTTTACAGTACTTACAATAATAGGTCATCACAAACTTTCTTGGGTGCTTTAATTGTAATTCAAGACCTCTTTACTATCCCATTTTCTTTCTTTTTACTGGCGCTGATATGACTTTAATGTATTGCAAGCGCCGTAAAACTCTTTTAATAACTAACAAACGAAACTTCTTCCACCACCACCACTACTACTACTACTACTACCACTACTACTACCACTACTACTACTACTACTACTACTACTACTACTACTAATTAAAAGTGTAATTGCGTTTGGCTGCACCATATGGTTTGGAGGATGCCGACTTAAAGATAAATCAAAAATTTCAAAATCTATCAAAGAGGCATCAAAAATAATAAACTATCCTCTTGATGGAGTAGAAAGAATTCATGGAAAAGCAATAGAAAGGAAAGCATTCTCAATTACCAACAATAAAAAACATATTTTATACCATGAATTTAGTCTTTTACCATCTGGGAGAAGGTTTTGTCAGATTAAATGTAGAACTAACAAGTATAAATCAATGTTCGTTCCATCAGCAATAAAAATTTTGAATATTTCATATGGTACAGAAAAACCAAGGATTGATTCATTGACTGATAACTGATTAATTTATTTAATGTAAGATTAACTGACCAATTGATAATGATGATAATTTTTGGTGTCGAATTGCCACAATCGTAACAAATTGAAAACGAAATGAATATGTTTATGTTGTGTATATCGCACATGTGAAAGAAAGAGAGGAAGAGAGAGAGAGAGAGAGAAAATAAGTAGGAGTGAAATATCTGTTCAATGTTACAGTTATCGTTTAACGTTATAACAAGTGTAACTAAATGACAAATTGCCATATTTATGGACAATAAAGATCTATTATTATTATTATTATTATTATTATTATTATTATTATTATATTATTATTATTATTATTATATTATTATTATTATATTACTACTACTACTACTACTACTACTACTACTACTACTACTACTACTACGACTACTAGTGCGACTACTACTACTACTACTACTACTACTACTACTACTACTACTATTACTACTACTACTACTACTACCACTACTACTACTACTACTACTATTACTGCTACTACCACTACCACCATCACCTCCTCCTCCTTCTCCTCATCCTCCTCCTCCTCTTCATCTTCCTCCTCCTCCTCCTCCTTCTCCTCCTCCTCCTCCACCACCACCACCACCATTTGAGTGTATTCCTCTTTGTTGGATCTTGTGCTTGTGTCCGGATGAGACTTATAGGTGATCTCAAACTAAGCACATTGACGGTATGCTCTTGGAATCTACATTTGATCCCTATTTGTTCCCAGTTCCCCTCCTTTTTCTAGGGTGCTTTAATTCTAATTCTAGAATTTGACTATCCCATTTTCTTCCTTTATATTGGTGCTGATATAACCTAAATATGTTGCAAGCACCGTTAAACCCTTAAAATCTAACCCAACTGCCACTACTACTACTACTACTACTACTACTACTACTACTACTACTACTACTACTACTACTACTACTACTACTACTACTACTACTACTACTACTATACTACTACTACTACTACTACTACCTACTACTACTACTAACTACTACTTCTACTCCCACTACTTCTACTCCCACTACTACTACTCCTACTACTACTACTACTACTACTACTACTACTACTACTTCTACCACCAATACTTCTTTGACTACTTTTTATATTACATTCGCATCTGGCATATCATTCAAAGAGACATTTTAGAAAGAAAATGGATTTCTAAATATTATATTTACTCCCTCGCTCCACTCTGTCATAATTACTGACATACATACACACAAACACGCTCGCGCACACATAACTTGTGAAATAATTATATTAAAGTTATTGGAAATGAGTATTTATAGAAAGTTGATCCTAAGGTAAATGTAATATGAACATAAACCATTGATTTCCGATGAAAATCTTTTAATTTCCTTGGTCGTAAATTTTGTTTCAAAGTCGTAAATTTGACTGAAATTTTGCTGGACACCCTATTTGTAGACTTCAACAAACAAATAAATCATTACAAAATTTATATAAAAAGAAAAAAATACAACAAACAAAATCTGTAAAAAACAATGCGTCTTCACAATGTGATCTCAAAATAAAATCAATCACAAGGGATCACAACAATGCTGCATGGTATCCAGCACGTAACAATTGAGGAAAAAATTATCCTCTCTTTGAGTACCTATTAAAAATGCTTCATCTGTTCTCATCATAAAGTATTTCCAAATCTTAAAAGTAAAAGTGTTACAGGTGAAACATCCATACAAACAGCAATAAGACAACAAGGTATGTGCTATTACTAGCAAAAGGTACAATACCATTGTGATAACAACAAAGCAATCATCATCACCACCATAAGCAAAACCGCAATCAACACCACCAGCAGTAGGACTGTCATCTCTTACATGAGCACCACCACCAACACCATTTCTTTGACTCCAGTCAACTAGTGTAGTCACCATCACCCCCAACCTCTGTCTCTATCACTACTACTATCGTCACCATCACCTACCCCACCACCATCAGCCCCAACTTCTGTGTCTCTATTGCTACTACTCTTGTCACCATCACCACCCTCTGTGTCTCTATTACTACTACTGTCGTCACCATCACCACCCTCTGCGTCTCTATTACTGCTACTGTCATCACCATCACCACCCTCTGTGTCTCTATTACTACTACTGTCGTCACCATCACCACCCTCTGTGTCTCTATTACTGCTACTGTCATCACCATCACCACCCTCTGTGTCTCTATTACTACTACTGAACTGTCATCACCATCACCACCCTCTGTGTCTCTATTACTACTACTGAACTGTCATCACCATCACCACCCTCTGTGTCTCTATTATTACTACTGTCATCACCATCACCACCCTCTGTGTCTCTATTACTACTACTGGTGTCTCTATCAGGGCTGGCGAGTCGGAGTCGGTAGGAGTCGGTTGTTTGAGGGTGGAGTCGGAGTCGGTTTTAGAAGTCCCGACTCCGACTCCTTACCACTTTCAGACATTGCATTTTTATGGTGTGTCTTTTTACGAACCTGCCGAAACCCGACGAATCCTGACAAAGTTATGGAAGTAGGTGGCAGTGGGGAGTGAACCTAGAACTCAGGGAAGTGTGCACTATTGGGGAGTGAACCTGGGACTGGGTTTCGTAAAAAAGAACTAGTCCTTTTTTACGAAACCCCGAAACCCGACAATATCCAGCAAAGTTATGGGAAGTAGACAACTGTGGGGAGTGAACCCGAGACTCAGGGAAGTGTACACCAGTCGGGAGTGAACCTGAGACTAAGGTTATCGGCGGGTTTCGTAAAAAAGAATTAGTGCTTTATTACGAAACCCGACAATATCCGGCAAAGTTATGGGAGTTTGGCAACAGTGGGGGGTGATCCTGGGAGTCAGGGAAGTGCACACCAGGAGATGGATAACTGTGGGTATCCGAGCCGAACTATAGGAGTTTGGTATCAGAGGAGAATGAACCTGACATTATAGAAGTTGGGCGCCAGTTGGGAGTGAACCTGGGATTCAGGGAATTACACACCAGTGGGGATTTAACCTGGGAATATGTAAAAAAGGATATCAGTGGGAAATAAACCTGGGACTAAAGGAGATGGATACCATTGAAATTTGAAGCCGGGTATGAGAGTTTGGTACCAGAGGAGAATGAACCTGACACTATAGGAGGTGGGCGCCAGTGGGGAGTGAACCTGGGACTATGTAAACAGGATATCAGTGGGAAATAAACCTGGGACTAAAGGGAGATGGATACCATTGAAAGTTGAAGCTGGATATGAGAGCTTGGTCCCAGAGGAGAATGAACCTGACACTATAGGGGGTGGGCGCCAGTGGGGAGTGAACCTGGGACTATGTAAAAAGGATATCAGTAGGAAATAAATCTGGGACTAAAGGGAGATGGATACCATTGGGAGTTGAAGCCGGATTTGGGAGTTGGGTACCAGGGGAGAGAGAAACCTGACACTATAGGAGGCGGGTGCCAGTGGGGAGTGAACCTGGGACTATGTAAAAAGGATATCAGTTGGAAATAAACCTTGGACTAAAGGGACATGGATAACATTGAAAGTTGAAGCCGAATACGAAAGTATGGTACCAGAGGAGAATGAACCTGACACTATAGGAGGTGGGCGCCAGTGGGGAGTGAACCTGGGACTATGTAAACAGGATATTAGTGGGAAATAAACCTGGGACTAAAGGGAGATGGATACCATTGAAAGTTGAAGCCGGATATGAGAGTTTGGTACCAGAGGAGAATGAACCTGACACAATAGGAGGTGGGCGCCAGTGGGGAGTGAACCTGGGACTATGTAAACAGGATATCAGTGGGAAATAAACCTGGGACTAAAGGGAGATGGATACCATTGAAAGTTGAAGCCGGATATGAGAGCTTGGTACCAGAGGAGAATGAACCTGACACTATAGGGGGTGGGCGCCAGTGGGGAGTGAACCTGGGACTATGTAAACAGGATATCAGTGGGAAATAAACCTTTGACTAAAGGGACATGCAGTGATGCCAAAACTCCGGTTTCACCGGAAAAAACTCCGGTCTGGAGCAAAAAATTCCGGGCTCCGGGCAACTTCCGTCAAATTCCGGTGAGGTCAATTTGTTCCAAGGATACCCCCCCCCCCCCCCCCCCCCCCCAATCACCACATCATCATCATTGCCACTAGTATTACAACCATCATCATACCACTACTACTGCAACCACCACCACATCATCATCACTACCACTACTACCACAATCACCACCACCACCACATCATCGGTACCACAACTACTACTACTACTACAACCACAACCACCACATCATCATCACTACCACTACCACAACTACCATCACTATTATAACCACCACCACATCATCACTACCACTACTACTGCAACCACCACCACATCATCATCACTACCACTACTACCACAACCACCACCACATCATCAGTACCACAACTACTACTACTACAACCACCACCACCACCATATCATCATCACTACCACTACCACAACTACCATCACTATTAAAACCACCACCACATCATCATCACTACCACTACTACTACAACCACCACCACATCATCATCACTACTACTACTACTACTACTACTACTACTACTACTACAACCACCACAACCAAATCGTCATCACTACCACTACTACTACTACTGAAACCACCACTACCACATCATCATCAATACCACTACTAATAATAATAATAATAATAATAATAATAATAGATCTTTATTGTCCATAAATATGGTAATTTGTCATTTAGTTACACTTGTCATAACGTTATATGATAACTATAACATTGAACAGACACCTCTACCCATTCTCTCTCTCTTCCTCTCTTTCTTTCACGCGTGCGACATACACAACATTAACATATTCATTTCATTTTCAATTCGTTACATTCTTGGCAATTCAACACCAAATATTATCATCATTATCAATTGGTCACTTCATCTAACATTAAACAAATTAATCAGTCAATCAGTCAACGCATCAATCCTTGGTTTTGCTGTACCATATGAAATATTCAACATTTTTATTGCTGATGGAACGAACGTCGATTTATACTTGTTAGTTCCACTAGTACAACCACCAGTATCACATCATCACTACCACTACCACTACAATCAGCACTACCACATCATCATCACGACCTCTACTACTACAACCACCACCACCACCACCACATCATCATCACTACCACTACTACTACAACCACCACCAACACCATTACATCATCAATACCACTACTACTACAACCACCACCACCACATCATCACTACCACTACTACTGCAACCACCACCACCACATCATCATCACTGCAACTACCACTACTACTACAACCACCACTACAACATCGCTACCACTACTACTACAACCACCACCACCACCACATCATCACCATCACTACTACTACAACAACCACTACCACCACATCATCACTACCACTGCTACTACAACCACCACCACCACATCATCATCACTACAACTACTACTACAACCACATCATCATCACTACAACTACTACTACTACTACTACTACTACTACTACAACCACCACTACATCATCATCATCACTACCACTACTACTACAACCATCAGCACCACATCATCACGAGCACTACTACTACAACCACCACATCATCACTACCACTACTACTATGACCACCACCACATCATCATCACCACTACTACTACTACAACCACCACCACATCATCATTACCACTACTACTACTACAACCACCACCACATTATCATCACTACCACCACTACCACAATATCATCACTACCATTTGTACCACCATCACCACCACATCAACAACACTACCACCACTACTACAACCACCACCACATCATTATCATCACGACCACAACTACTTCAACCACCACCACCACCACCATATCATCATCACTACTACTACTACAACAACAACCACTATCACATCTTCATCATTACTACAACCACCAACACCACATTATCACCAATACTAATACTAAAATCTCTACCATTAGGTTTTGGCGCTTTACTTCATTTGAAATAAGGAAACTTTGGGATTGTATTTGGCATTGTGTTTATTTATCATAATATAATTCTAATCAGTTATCTATTTAGAACTATACGATATGTAAACACAATATCATTCCAATTCCTTTTTCTTGTGTGCGGAAATTCCTCTTTCGGCATTGAAATTCCTACGAGTGGTGTCTGAAACTCCTGTGAGCCAAATTTAAAGGTGGCGTCTCTGGACATGGATAACATTGAAAGTTGAAGCCGAATACGAAAGTATGGTACCAGAGGAGAATGAACCTGACACAATAGGAGGTGGGCGCCAGTGGAGAGTGAACCTGGGACTCAGTGAATTGCACACCAGTGGGGAGTTAACCTGGGAATATGTATAAAGGATATCAGTAGGAAATAAATCTGGGACTAAAGGGAGATGGACACCATTGGGAGTTGAAGCCGGATTTATTTTCCACTGATATCCTTTTTTAGATATTCACAGGTTAACTCCCCACTGGTGTGCAATTCCCTGATTCCCAGGTTCACTCCCCACTGGCGCCCAGCTTCTATAGTGTCAGGTTCATTCTCCTCAGGTACTCAACTCCATATCCAACTATCAACTTTCTATGGTATCCATCTCCCTTTAGTCCCAGGTTTATTTCCCACTGATATCCTTTTTACACAGTCCCAGGTTCACTCCCCACGGGTGTACACCGCCCTGATTCCCAGGATCACCCCCCCCCCCCCCCCCCCCCACTGTTGTCAAACTCCCATAACTTTGCCGGATATTGTCGGGTTTCGGCGGGTTTCGTAATAAAGCACTAATTCTTTTTTACGAAACCCGCCGAAACCGGCTGATAACCTTAGTCTCAGGTTCACTCCCGACTGATGTACACTTCCCTGAGTCTCGGGTTCACTCCCCACAGTTGTCTACTTCCCATAACGTTGCTGGATATTGTCGGGTTTCGGCGGGTTTCGTAAAAAAGCACTAGTTCTTTTTTACGAAACCCAGTCCCAGGTTCACTCCCCAATGGTGTACACTTCCCTGAGTTCTAGGTTCACTCCCCACTGCCACCTACTTCCCATAACTTTGTCGGGTTTCGCAGGGTTTCGGCGGGTTTCGTAAAAAAGACACACCGCATTTTTATATCATTCAATGTGTAATATTTTAGATACTAGATATAGATAGTATCCAGGCCTATAGAATTTGAAAAAAATTACATTGGTATTAGCTAAAGGTGAACTATGCTTCCAAAACCCCCTTTCCTCCCCAACCTTCATGCTCTCGTGCTGTACATTTAAGTTGGCATCAATGCCAATCACCCCGTACCTGACTAGAGGGAGGGGTGGGGATGCTGACTCTTCAATGTTAAAGTTAGATTATTAGAAAGTGGGATAACCATAAGACCATAAGAAGTGACTTTATTTCAGTATAAATGGTTTCAGTTTCAATATTGTCTCAATTTCACTTTTCCTCTTTTTGTTGGTCTTAATGACAGTTTTATTCATATCTTAGTTTCAGTTTCCTTTTTGTCTAGTTTCAGTTCCTTTTTTGTCCTAGTTTCAAATATGAAGCGGCTTGTATTGTTATAATACATATACTGGGGAAAAGCTAAAAGTAGCTGCGAGTGTTGGTTGCATATTATTACCTATAGATAGAATGCGCTTGCCCAAGGAGTTCACAACATTGCCATCCGGAAGTATAACAAACCAACACACAAACTCTGTGTAACCATGACTTTTATAGTCTGGTTAATACAGTTTAGTGAGAACAACTCACAAACGCGGATGGCAAAAACAATAACAAAGGCCTGAGTGACATCATCTGCATACTATCTATTAATACTATGCTTGAGGAGTCGGAGTCGGTTTCAAGGCTGGAGTCGGAGTCGGTTTAAAAATAACCGACTCCGCCAGCCCTGGTCACTATTACTACTACTGTTGTCACCATCACCACCCTCTGTGTCTCTATTACTACTACTGTTGTCACTATCACCACCCTCTGTGTCTCTATTACTACTACTGTCATCACCATCACCACCCTCTGTGTCTCTATTACTGCTACTGTTATCACCATCACCACCCTCTGTGTCTCTATCACTACTACTGTTGTCACCATCACCACCCTCTGTGTCTCTATTACTACTACTGTCATCACCATCACCACCCTCTGTGTCTCTATTACTGCTACTGTTATCACCATCACCACCCTCTGTGTCTCTATTACTGCTACTGTTATCACCATCACCACCCTCTGTGTCTCTATTACTGCTACTGTTATCACCATCACCACCCTCTGTGTCTCTATTACTACTACTGTCATCACCATCACCACCCTCTGTGTCTCTATTACTACTACTGTTGTCACCATCACCACCCTCTGTGTCTCTATTACTACTACTGTTGTCACCATCACCACCCTCTGTGTCTCTATTACTACTACTGTTGTCACTATCACCACCCTCTGTGTCTCTATTACTACTACTGTCATCACCATCACCACCCTCTGTGTCTCTATTACTGCTACTGTTATCACCATCACCACCCTCTGTGTCTCTATCACTACTACTGTTGTCACCATCACCACCTCTGTGTCTCTATTACTACTACTGTCATCACCATCACCACCCTCTGTGTCTCTATTACTGCTACTGTTATCACCATCACCACCCTCTGTGTCTCTATTACTGCTACTGTCATCACCATCACCACCCTCTGTGTCTCTATTACTGCTACTGTTATCACCATCACCACCCTCTGTATCTCTATCACTACTACTGTTGTCACCATCACCACCCTCTGTGTCTCTATTACTACTACTGTCATCACCATCACCACCCTCTGTGTCTCTATTACTGCTACTGTTATCACCATCACCACCCTCTGTGTCTCTATCACTACTACTGTTGTCACTATCACCACCCTCTGTGTCTCTATTACTACTACTGTCATCACCATCACCACCCTCTGTGTCTCTGTTACTGCTACTGTCATCACCATCACCACCCTCTGTATCTCTATCACTACTACTGTTGTCACTATCACCACCCTCTGTGTCTCTATTACTACTACTGTCATCACCATCACCACCCTCTGTGTCTCTATTACTGCTACTGTCATCACCATCACCACCCTCTGTGTCTCTATCACTACTACTGTCGTCACTATCACCACCCTCTGTGTCTCTATTACTACTACTGTCATCACCATCACCACCCTCTGTGTCTCTATTACTACTACTGGTGTCTCTATTACTACTACTAATACTGTTGTCACCATCACCACCCTCTGTGTCTCTATTACTACTACTGTCATCACTATCACCACTCTGTGTCTCTATCATTACTACTACTGTCGCCACCATCCCCACTCTGTGTCTCTATCATTACTACTACTGTCGTCACCATTGCCACTCTGTGTCTCTATCATTACTACTACTGTCGTCATCATCACCACTCTGTGTCTCTATTATTACTGACTACTACTGTCGTCACCATCACCACCCTCTGTCTCTCTATTACTACTACTGTCGTCACCATCACCACCTCTATTACTACTACTGTCGTCACCATCACCACCCTCTGTGTCTCTATTACTACTACTGTCGTCACCATCACCACTCTATGTCTCTATCATTACTACTATTGTCACCACTACTACCACCATCACCCCCAACCTCTGTGTCTCTAACTCTATTACAGCATCACCACAGTACTGTTGACCAAGATCATATTGTAATTCCTTGCCTGCATCACCTTCTTTTATTTTGGGGGGGGGGGGGGGGGGGGGGGGGGGGGGGGGGGGGGGGGGAGATTAACTTAAGGTAAAGTTATTTGACTGCAGGCAAGGAATTACAATATGATCTTGGTCAATAGAACCAGGCATATGTATTATTTTTGCATATTTTAATCCTTGCAACCAAGAGGGAAGTTTTCAAAACACACACACACACAAAGAAGTGAATAATCAATATGGAAATGAATAATCAATATGTCATTTTTAACTGTTCTTTCCACAGTATTTTGGCATTATGTAAGCTACTGCAGCACTCCATCAACCAAAATGATTTGAGATTACAAGACATCATTGTGCAAGGAGAATTGATACCCCAGCCAAACAGCGGAATCCGCACTAGGTCCAAGGCTAAAACTGGTGTGTTCTAGTTTTTGCTGAAATTGTTATTCCTGTGTAATTGTCTGGAAATGTCCATGTGAAGTATGTATATCTATATTAATAAAAGAAAGAGCAAGTCTGTGTGTGTGTCGACTACAGGAAAAACCAGACTACTATCTGTTATGAAAATTAGCCAGTATATTAACATTTTTATCCTTCTGATGCAAGATGTGGAGATTTTTACAATTTAGTGGATTTTAGAATGGGCATGTAAAAGTTTTTAATCAATTCTATTAGAAAAGAGGAATGGGGTACAATATACAGATTAAGAACAAATGTGACCTATCGTCTCTAAACAGTATTATGTCGGAACGAACCAAATGCCTAAAAGCCGAATTTAATGTTAAACTGGTTAAAAATATAAATTGTTGCATTAATAATAATAATGATAATGCTGAAAACTTATATAGCGCTATAACTCCGAGACACCAGACTCTAAGCGCTTAAATTACAAATTACTTTGGCTGAAACATAATTATTTACACACACAAGCACACACACACACACACGCACACACACACACACAACACAAACTTAACCTATCTTGCTTCTCATACCATGTACTAAAATCGAAACAGATATGTTTATAAGCGAACATTTAAAAACAGACAAAGATTCTTTTTCACGATTGCTCTGCTGTAAGGATTTCCAAATAGAGGGTCCGAAATGAGAAAAGGATCTCATTCCAGCATTTTTCCGAATTCGAGGGACAACTAGTTTGGTGGAATCACTGGCCCAACGTAAGGGGCGGGGATTTGAATATCTTTCAATTTTTTCCAAAAGGTAGGAAGGGGCAGTACCTTCAAGACAACGATACACTAAAACACAAGCTTTGAATTTAATCCTTTTCCCAACAGGCAGCCAATACAGGTCATGAAGTAGAGGTCCGGCAGAGTCGCACCTACGCTTCATGAATACTAGTCTGGCAGCGCTGTTTTGGACAATCTGAAGACGTTTCAGATTGTATTGCGAAACGCCAAACAACAGAGCATTACAATAATCCATTCTCGATAGTACGAGGGACACAACCAGGTGCTTGGTCACATCCTCAGATATGAACCGTCTAATGGAAGCAATATTTTTTAGTTGGAAAAAGAGAGATCTAACCAAATTATTAACCTGATGCTCCATCGACAGTCCAGAGTCTAAGAATGTGCCAAGGTTTTTCACTTTGTCAACAATTTGAATGGAGGCATCCCCCAACTTCAAATCTGTTTCACTTTTCCACTTCCTGTTCCCCACATACAGCACCTCCGTCTTATCATCATTCAGTTTCAGTCTGCTCTCATTCATCCATTTCTTAACACTTTGGATACAATTTTTACTATTGGCTGATACTTCTTGTAAATTTCTCGTATTGGAAACGCAGTACAATTGCGTATCATCAGCGTATTGATGGTAAGACAGACCAAAACTTCTGATGATTTTAGACAGAGGGCCAACGTACAGAACAAAAAGAACGGGTCCAAGTACTGAACCCTGGGGAACCCCACAATCAAGAAAGATTTCCTCAGATCTATATTCATCCACCGTAATAATCTGAGCATTAGCACCCTAAAATATGGTATCCATTCTCCTCAATAAAACAGACAAACTCAACACGTCTGATATTTCTGGCTATAAATTCAATTTTCAACATCTTAACCATCCCGACTTAATACTGTTTTGAGGAGAAGGGTCATAAATGGTACTCAGCCACAATACAGACATCAATCCTTCAAATCACATTATGTTTTGATGCATTGAAATATAACACTTATTACAAATATTTAGACAGACTGTTAGTGATTAGTTTTCACCAAATGATACGAATCAGACAGTCTGTTAGTGATTAGTTTTCACCAAATTATATGAATTAGACTAACAAGAAAATCAAATGAGGAGGAAAGTACCAGAAGAAATAGAGAATAAAAGTTTCACAGTGATGGGGCTCGAACCCAAAACCTTACTGGTACGACAACTCCGCCTGGCCATGGAGAGCGTGGCTCTACTGTCCGAGTTATCCACCACTCAGAAAAAAGTGGTATCAAACCCTATGTCTATCGAACTGCTCTCCCCGACTTCTTGAGGTCCTAGGTTCAACACACAAACGCCAGGAAGTTTGTTAGCCAGCATTTAAGCTTAATTTCCATATTCTCAACTCAAACATGTAACATAGAAACGATTGAAACATTGAGTAAACTCCAGTCAGACCATAAGCCTTGATGTTTACACACAGTTTTGTGTATTGGTATGTTTATTTTGGTCAACAGATATTATTTTACCTAAAAGCATGGTATCAATTCATATCTAAGAACTCTACTCATTCTGTCCACTCATGTATGTTTCTTTAGGGGCTTTATATACAGAGTGAGTGTATAAGGAGATAACATACATGTCAGTGATTAATTTTACATTGAAGATATAGCAGGGCTTGTTAGTTCAAAAGAATTCAGACCATAGCAGGGTTTGTTAGTTCAAAAGAATTCAGACCACAGCAGGGTTTGTTAGTTCAAAAGAATTCAGACCATAGCAGGGTTTGTTAGTTCAAAAGAATTCAGACCATAGCAGGGTTTGTTAGTTCAAAAGAATTCAGACCATAGCAGGGTTTGTTAGTTCAAAAGAATTCAGACCATAGCAGGGTTTGTTAGTTCAAAAGAATTCAGACCATAGCAGGGTTTGTTAGTTCAAAAGTATTCACAGACACTTCAACCACCACATCATCATCACTACCACTACTACAACCACAACAACCACAGCATCCTCACTAACACTACTACTACAAGCTCATCATCACCATCACTACTAATTGAACAACCATCTCCACCATATTATCCTCACTACCACAACCACCATCACCACATCATTATTACCTTTACTACTATAACCACCACCATCCCATCATCATCACGACCACTACTACTGCAAACATCACTACCACATCATCATCATGACCACTACTACAAACAGCATTACCACATGATCATCACTATTACTACAATCCCACCATCCCATCAACCAAATCATCATCACTACTTTACAACCACCTACACATCAACATCATCATCATCACTACCCTACTACCAATACCACCACATCATCATCACTACCACCACTACTATAACCACTACCATCACTTCATCACTACCACTTCTACAACCACATCATCATCACTACCACTATTACTTCAACGATCACCACCACATCATCATTACTACCACTACTACCAACCACCACCATCACATCATCATCACTACCTCTAGTACTATAAGCACCACCACCACAGCATCCTACTTCACTAACACTACTACTACTACTACAAGCTCATCATCACCATCACTACTAATTGAACAACCATCTCCACCACATTATCCTCACTACCACAACTACTACAACCACATCATTATTACCTTTACTACTATAACCACCACCATCCCATCATCATCACTATCACTACTACTGCAAACATCACCACCACATCATCATCATGACCACTACTACAAACATCATTACCACATGATCATCACTATTATTACAATCCCATCAACCAAATTATCATCACTACCATTACTACTACAACCACCACCACATCATCATCATCATCATCATCATCACTACCCTACTACCAATACCACCACATCATCGTCACTACCACCACTACTATAACCACTAATCACATCATCACTACCACTTCTACAACCACATCATCATCACTACCACTATTACTTCAACGACCACCACCACATCATCATTACTACCACTACTACCAACCACCACCATCACATCATCATCACTACCACTACCACTAAAACCACATCATCACTACCACTACTACAACCACAACATCCACATCATCATCACTCCCATTATTACTACAACTACCACCACCACATCATCATCACTATCACTACTGCTACAACCAAACCACCACATCATCACTACCACTACTACTATAACTACCACCACATAATAATAATAATAATAATAATAATAATAATAATAATAATGATAATGTTATTTATATAATAGCGCTCAACTTCCACATAAGTGCTCAATGGCTTTACAATTTTAATCGTCGTTCAAACATTCATTCTTACAACCAACAACAACAAAAAAAAAGTCCAGTTATACTGTGGAACTTGTCAGTCTGAACTTCAAACCTGGAATAAAATAAACTTAAAATTTAAATTATATTTTAAGGCATATTCTTAAGCTCTGGAAAAAAGTTCTGTTTTAAGATGGTTTTTTTTGAAAGACTGACTATCCCTAATCAGTTTTATATCTGGGGAGAGTGCATTCTGCAAGATTACTGAAAAAAAAATTATTACTAAGGGATAATCTGGTTTTTGGGACGATTAAGAGTAAGAGAGAGTCTTCAGCCGACCTTAGTGGCTGTGTTGGATTATAATGTTGACATAAATTCATGAGATACACTGGAGCTTAATTATTTATGCATTTATGAACAATCCTTTCACTAACACTAACTGGCAGCCAATGGAGATTATATAGAATTTCTATTGTAGGGTCATTGGATTTTTAATCAGCTTTGCGGCTCCTTATTGAATATTTTGCAAATGTATCATTTGACTGGTGCATCACCTAAAAGCAGTGAATTACAGTAGTCATACAGGCTGGTTACCAAAGCATGAACAATAATTTGTGTAGTGCTCTCATCTAGATGTCGAATTCTAGCAATATTTCTGAAATGATAAAGGCAAGATTGGCAGGTTTTGTTTTGTGATTCTGCATTGAAGCATCAGAATCAAAGAATGAGCCAAGATTTCTTGTCCTGGATGAAAGGCGGAATAGAGTTGCGTGTCATCAGCGTATAGATGGTAGTTAATACCGAATGAATTGATGATGTACGTCAATGGTGCAGTATAGACAGAAAATAGGAGTGGTCCCCTGAGGCGAGGTGATTTGAATGGACTGTTCTATTTTAATTGTATGCTGAAATCCATTTCAAGGAGTCCCATTCGTTCCAAAGTGTTTCTGCAATCGCTGAATTAATTTGTTTTGATCGACTGTGTCGAAGGTCACACTGAGGTCCAACAACACACATTTACCCTGGTCCATAGAATTAATTATGTCACTGCGGACACGTAACAGAGCGGTTTCTATACTGTATCCAGTACAGTATGCCGATTGGAAAACTGGCAGCATATTATGCGTTGTCAGAAAAGTCATTCAATATTTTTGCTACTAGTTTTTCGATGAGTTTGGAAACGAAGTGCAGGTTGGAAATTGGTCTGAAATTTCCGATCCAGTGACGATTTCTTTAACAAAGGCCATACTATGGCATGTCTGGAAAATCACCATTTTTTAGACTTGCGTTGACAATTGACATGATTAACGGTACGAGTAGTTCTTTGAACTTTTTGATCAGCCATGTTGAAACATTATCGAGAGAACACGTTTTATTTGGGGCGACTGATAATATTTGACGTATCTCATTTTCGGATGCAGGATCAAAGTATGATAGTGGTTTGTTGTTGCTTTGATTATCTTGTGAAATTATTGCACTTTGCACTTCTTGACTATCGAGGTCACGACATATCTTTGCATCTTTGTCTACAAAGAAAGTTGAAAACGTTTCAACCAGTTGTTGTGGGCAGTTTGATGTGGGTAATTTTGATATTGATGGCTCAGTTCTTATCATACGATTTATTAATTGAACCTTCCTTTCAAATCTTTTTTTTCTGTTTGTTATGGTATTTCTCATGTGGTTTTGTTTACATTGCGAAATTAATTTATTCGTCAATCATTTGGTAACCTTGTAGATTTGCCTTTCTTCGTCTAATCCAGAAGCTCTCCAATTTTTCTCTGCTCGTGTTTCGCTTTTCACTACTACTACAACCATCACATCATCACTACCACTACTACTGCAACCACCACCACCACATGATCATCACTGCAACTACCACTACTACTACTACAATCACCACTACAACATCACTACCACTACTACAACCACCACCACCACATCATCACTATCACTACTACTACAACAACCACCACTACATCATCATCATCATCACTACCACTACTACTACAACCACCACCACCACATCATCATTACCACTACTACAACCACCACCACCAAAACCACATTATCATCACAACCACCACTACCACAATATCATCACTACCATTTGTACTACAACCACCATCACCACCACATCAACAACACTACCACCACTACTACAACCACCACCACATCACAACAGTCTGAAACTCCTGTGAGCCAAATTTAAAGTTGGCGTCTCTGACTACTACTACTACTACTACTATTACTACTACTACTACTACTACTATTACTACTACTACTACTACTACTGCTATTACTATTACTACTACTGCTATTACTATTACTACTACTACTACTACTACTGGGTGGGGTTCCTGACCTCCCATAGTGGGCTTGCTGTGTCTTCTATCCCCCAGTATCTTTTTTCCAATTGCTCTCTGTCTTTGTATTGGAATGAGATAGATTACTTAGTTTTGTCCTGACCCTGGCTTGAATCCTTGGCTGGGAGGGAAACAGTCGAATGTGTCTAGTTTTGAGAGATGTTATTTTTTTCCTTGTAAATCATCTCTCTGTTATGTACTGTTATTATTATTATTATTATTATAAATTATTTTAAACATATGATTTGTAAACATTTGAGTGTATTCCTCTTAGTGGGATTTTGTGCCGGTGAATGTGTGAGACTTTCAGGTGATCTCAAATTGAGTACACTGGTAGTGTGCTTTTGGAATCTGCATGTGTTCCCTATTTGAACTAATTTCCCTTTGTCTTGCTTTTTCCTCAAGTTTTTTAAATTGTACCTCTAGAATGTTTTTACTATCCTTCCTTTTTACTGGCACTGATATGACCTAAATGTGTTGCAAGTGCCGTAAAACCCTTAAAAACAACAAACTACTACTACTACTACTACTACTAATGCTGCTTCTGCTGATACCACTATCAGCAATGCTGATTCTGAGCGGGTCTTCTACAACTCAAAACCAAGATGATCTCTCGAAATTATTCTCTTTCTGCCCTCCTGACCATTTGGTCAAGAAGCAGTAGTGTATATTGTATTATTTTCAAGGTGGGCGCGAGTGGGAGGAGTCGTGTACACATGTAAAAGGTGTCATTAGTTACTTGTAAACAGTGTGATTATTATTAATAGAATTAGTGTGTAGTGTTTTATCTCTTAGGAATAACAATGACTTTCATACATGTATATACATTTATTCATCATTGCTGACGTCACCGTCTGTCACTGAGAGTCACTGGTATGTCAATATACGTTCCGTAACGTTATACTGATTTCATTTTCCTACTGATTTTATTATTGCCTGTGGCAGGTCTGCACCAGTACACCATCACCACTATTACCTCTAATACCCTTATTACCGTATTAAGCTCTTGGTATGCGGGTGGTTGGATGGGAGCATCACCCTTGAATCATATACCTATGATGTTCGCATGGGTGTACGATCTGATAGTGATGTCGTTTCTTCTTCTCTTTACTAGCCTATCCTGCTTCTTTGGTTTGTGATTGTATTTTTGACAGGGGATATTTTTTTTTCTGTAAATCTTCTGCCTGTTTGTTCTTGGTTATTTATAATTTAGCTTATGATGTCTTTAGGTTATGATTTTGATTTACATTTGTACTATTTTTGTTAGATTGCTTGTTTTTTTGTTTCAGCGGTCTCTCATATAACCTCAATTGTGTTGGAAGAGACCTAAAGCAACAAACAAACAAAAAAAACAAAAGCTCTTGGTATTAGACCATTTTTTAAGACTACTATTGTCCGACTTATTGTTCCTGAAATTTTGCCTGATTTACCAAATCCTCAAATACTTACCAAAAATGTTGCATATTGGAAAACCATGTAAATAATTAATTTTGTCTGATTTTGAAACAGTCCCTGAACAGTGGACCACCATCCCAGCCCTTGTGAAGATTTACAAATTGCTTATCCATGAATTGTCCAATGCCATTGAGGAGAAAGTTGCTTTCAAGGAATGTGAAGATGAAGATGTATGTTGAGTGCTTTTTTAATAATTTTTTTGATAATTATTTTGAGTAAGGGTCAAATTTTACTTGCATTGTGCCTGTGATTGCCAGAGTTCTGGTAAATTCTAGATCATGGCCTATCCAATTCAATAAAATGGATTCGATGACTCTGCAATGGTGATCATCATGTCTGTGATATATTGTAATTGATATGAGAATTCTACTCTTTTCCTCCTGATTTTTTTTTTTGTTTTTTTTTGAAAGCTCTTATATCATAGATTTTACATGGTTGATTTCGATGATTATGATGAAATTATAACAAATGGATGTCAGAATGATATTTGGAATAATTTAATAAAAGTCTCTTATTTTCAGGATGATGCTGATGATGAAGATGACGATGGTGAAGAAATAGATGATGATGATTTTGCTGTGAAGGGTCAATCTCTGACAGAGATGTTGGATGGCCTGAATTGTGAAGGTGAATCACATTAATTGTGATAATGCTTGATAATCCCTACATGGTGTGCTTATAAAAATGCAAATAGGCAGTTTGGTTATTTTAATTTTATCAAATGTATCATACTGACCTTGGTCGGTATTGGTGAGTTGATTTTTTTAAAAAGATGGGAGTATTAGTTGTTTAAAGGCAACAGTTAAGGGAAAGCTAGATGGATATACAGTGCAACACGCTTTCGACAAATTCATGGGTTCAAAAATTATGTCCTTCATTGTCTATGTAAATTTTTCATGTCAACGGTTTCACGGTTTCAATGAACGAAACTGAGACAACATTGACCTCCACTTCCCATGAAGAGAAAGAAAGTTGAGTTATACCATAGCCTTCATGAACTCATAGCCTGATTTTGATTCAAGATGACAATCACGAAAAGAAAGTTAATTACTCTGAGTTGTATTCAATTGCTCAATCAGTTTAATATTTGGTTAGTGTCATGGTATAATGAGCTAAGTCGACTACATTAATAAAATACAGATGTTATAAATAAGGTCACCAGAAATTAATAGTTATTTTTTTAAAACAACAAATGACACGTTGGTTTAAGATGATGTCAATATAGAAAGATGAAATTTAATGAAATGAATGTTATTATAAATAAATAATGATTACAGTTACAAATGATAACATAAAAATATTACGTAACTTCTGTGATGTTGAGGATAATGTTGTATGGACTTGTGAGGTCCTACTTCCAGACAGAGAGTACTTTCGGTAAGATCTGTATCCGACAATCTTGACAGCTTGTGGCTAGCAATGGTGACCAATGAAGCTCCTGCGTCTTGATAGTGGAATCAAATAATGGAGTTTTCCACCAAGTCCCGATAGTAAGATATAAATCTTTAAAATACAAGTGATATCAGGTGGAGTGATCTGGCCGTCAAGGCATAAGTTTTTGAGAGAAGTGAGTAAGGAAGATTAAATCAATCAGCTTTTATAATAAGTGGCTACGTGACAAAAGATAGAAAAGTATTCACTAATTTGGAAAGAATTCAAAGAGAAGGCTGTTAAAGGAATGATAATCTAATATTAGAAGGTAAAGTATTTCTAAGTCTACCGAAGTATAGATCTTATGTTTATATTATAAAATCAAAGTAATAAAATAAATGTGAATCATCGTTATGTGACAGTCAGTCTCAGGTATAGCCTATCAAACCCACAGATTGTGAGTGTTTATCACAAAATTTGACACACTGATAAAGGAGATATTTGGCATGTATGCACAGATGTTGCATACATGCCGACTTTTTCGTAATTTTACTTTTTTTAGACAAATTTCATCGCCAAATACGAAATTTTATGGAAAATTACGAATTTTTAATTCTTAGTAATACTTAAATGATAATAATAATAATAATGATAAGAAGAACAACAACAACTACTACTACTGCTGCTACTACTACTACTACTACTACTACTACTACTACTACTACTATTACTGTTACTACTACTACTGCTACTACTACTATAATAATAATAATAATAATAATAATATTGTGGTTACACAATTTCAGAAATTACGAATTTCCTTGTCAAATTACTAAAAAATGACATTAAAAATTACTAAATTTGAAGTTTTCAATTTGGCATGTCTGCCTGTGTCAAAATGTTCACAATCTGTAGGGCTTATTGTTTCCGGTGACAAGCCATGGATTGCTTTGATCTCAGGCTATAAATTACAAAGATAGTGAGGACAAGTGCCCCCCCCCCCCCCCCCCCCCCCCACCCTTCCTTATTCCTGCTATCCATATTTCTTCTCAGGCCATCCTGTGGACTGTATGGTATAGCGAAGATTTGCTAGAAATATTTTCATATAGATGGTCTTTTCGAGAAAATTTTTCAGACTTTTTATATTTTGGCAAAGGACATCCCTGACCCTTGTATTACAGCTACAAACTGATATTAATGAATATGAAAAAAAGAATGCTGAATGTAGATTACCTTGCCTCAATTTAGTGGTTTCTTTTTTTATCTTCTAATGTATTCGTTTAAAAAAAAAATAATTTTGGACCATTACAATTGAGACATTTTTGTATTCAAATTTTTTAGATTTAATCGGAGAGACTGAAGAAGATGATGATCCAGATATAAAGAATGACCCAAATAACCAGATTGACATTGAAGTAGGTCAATTCATGCCTCAAGTGGACTTCTCCCCCCTCTTCTCATCTCTTCTCGTACTTCTCTCTCCTCTCCTCTCCTCTCTCTCTCACTCTCTCCTCTCTCTCTCTCTCTCTCTCTCTCTCTCTCTCTCTCTCTCTCTCTCTCTCTCTCTCTCTCTCTCTCTCTCTGAAAAAATGCGGACATTTGAAGAAGTTAAACTGTTCAAGGAAGCTGTACTCGAATCAAAACAGTAGAAGCAGGTTCTTCAAACTGCCAATATTTCTGTTCATTTGAAGGCATAGTGGCCAACTGTACTTATAAAATCAGGAGTCCCAATTTGGTAAACTGGAGGAAAAGAAGAAAAAAAAAGGAATAAATATATAACAATGAAAATTTGATTGTTTACCATGCACACAACTACCACTGCCACCACACCATTGTAACTACAACAACCAACACATTATCACCATTTCAACCACCACACCATCATCACTATTACAACTACCGCGTCCACAACCACCATCACATCATGACATCATTACAACAACCACCTTCATGACATCATTATCACCACTACCACTACTATAACAACTACCACCACATCATCATTCTTACCACCACTACTACAACTACTATCACGTCATCATTCCTACCATCACTACTACAGCAACAACCACCACATCATCATCCCTACCACCACCATAACTCCTACCACATCATCATCCCCACCACCACCACTACTACAACAACTACCACCACCACATGATCAGCCCTACCACTACTACAACAGTTACACCACATCATTATCCCTACCACCACTACTACAACTACCACTACGTCATCATTCCTACCACCACCACTACTACTACTACCACCACATCACCATCCCTACCACCACTATTAGCTATAACAGCCACCTCCACATCATCATCCCTACCACAACTACTACAACTCCCACTACACCATCATCTCTATCACCACACCACTACAACAGCTATCACCACATCACCATCCCTACCACAACTACTACAATTACCACCACATCATTATACCTACCACCACTTCTACAACTACCACCACCACATCATCATCCTTACCACCACTACTACAACTAGGATCACATCATCATTCTTACCATCACTTCTACAACAACTACCTCACATCATCATCTCTACCACCACTACTACAACCACTCCCACCACCACACCATCAGCCATCAGCAAACCATATAATTTGGAAATTGGGTAAGCTGTTCTCTGTCACAATGGTTGGAGAAAAATGTCCTCTTTTTTTTGTGGTCAGTCATTCTCACCAGTGGTGGTGTTATCTTGGGGAGTTATCCAAGTAATAATATTATTAAACCAGTGAGTGAGTGCAAGCATATTAATAACTGTACTAATAATTACCTCTAATGCTATTTTAAACATATTATGCTCTTGATATCAGACGCCTGACTGTCTTTTAAGTCATTACTATTGCGCAAACGTATTGTTCGTGAAATTTGAGGTTTTAATATCATGGCTGTCAAGATGTCCGTTTTTGAGAGAAGTGAAAAATGAAATTTAAATCAATCAGCTTATAATAAGTGGCTACATGACAAAGTTGTCTTCTTCTTTATTCCAGATGTATTTGAGGGAGTTTCTGACCAGTCTTTCAACACAACCTTGCTTTTCCATGTTTACCCAACATCACAACTCATCTGAGGAGCAAGTCTTACAAGCCATCAATATCAATTTGTGATTAGTTAATCCTGTTTTTAAAGTATCTGCTATGCACATACTTTTCCTTGTGAATCTACTTCTCAAATTAAGTTAATTAAATTGAATTACATGTAAAGCATTGTATCTTTTTTATATAAAGTAGAGTAATCACTTCTAGCAATTTTTCCATTTGGATTATCTGATTTTATTACAGTGATAATAATCTTCTGCCTGTGTGGGCAGAGAAGTACTCACTGTGTCTTCTATCACCCTACATCTGTTTTCCAATTGCTTTCTGTCTTTGTCTTGGAATGAGATTACTTAGTTTTGTTTTGACCCTGGCTGGAGTCCATGACTGGGAGGGAAACAGTCGAATGTATAGTTATAGTTTCGGGAGATGATATTTTTTTCCTTGTAAATCTCTCTGTTATGTACTGTAACTTTTTTTAAATAATTTTTTTTTAACATATGATTTGTAAACATTTAAGTGTATTCCTCTTCATGGGGACCTGTGCTTGTGTCGGGATGAGACTTTTAGATGATCTCAAACCATGCACAATGTGAGTGTGCTCTTGGAATCTACATCTATTCCCTATTTGTGCCATTTCCCTTTATCTTACTATTCATGTGTGCTTTTAATTGTAAATCCATAGCTTTTTTACTATCCCATTTTTTTCCTTGCTACTGGCGCTGAAATAATCAAAATGTGTCGCAAAACCCTTAAAAACAAACAAAACAATAATTTTCCATGGAGAAATGGAATTCCATGTTTTTAGGATTATCTAAAAAATTTACGCTGCTTTTGCTTTGTTAAATATTATAAATGCAAAAAAATAAGAATGTTGAATTGATATGGGGGGGGGGGGGGGGGGGGCTATCAATAGTTTAAGAGCTAAAAAAACCTTTAAATCACGATTTGTAACTTTCATGCATAGATGACATTTTTCAGTTATATAAACATCATTCATTTTTAATTTTCGGTACATATTGCCGTTTCAAATTAATAATGGTAGTGCCTACAATGTTCCCTTTCAACATTCACTTGACTTTTCCATATTTTTCACATGGCTGAGAATCTTCCGCCTGAAGGCAGAGATCTGCTTAAATGCTGGTTCATCTCTGCCTTTCACCATCATAATACCGCTTTTATAAAAAAAATAATTAAAAATTGTGAATTAAAAAGGCTCACCACAACCACGAAATCAAAATCTCAACCACCACTACAGCAATCACCCCATCATTAGAAAACCGTCACTATTAAAACCACCACCTCATCATCATTCCTGGGTGGGGTCTTTGACCTCCCATGGTGGGCAGGGGGTCACTTGCAGTGTCTTCTATCCCCCAATATCTGTTTTCTGAGTTGCATTCTTTGTCTTGGAATAAGATTACTTGATTTTGTCCTGACCCTTGCAAGAGTTCTTGGCTGAGAGGAAAACAATCAAATGAATTGTGTTAGTTTTAGGGGGTGATATTATTTTCCCTTGTAAATCATCTCTCTGTTATGTACTGATAGTTATGTTTTTGTTTTTAACATATCTTGAAAGCATTTGTATGTGTTCCTCTAAGTGGGATCCTGTGATGGTGTCTGGATGAGACTTTTAGATCTCAAACTAAGTATAGTGCAACTTCTCAATAACGACAACCCCTGGATAGCGACATTGACCCCTGGTTCCGATTTTTTGTTGTTGCTATATGTTAGTAATAAAAAACCCAAAAATGGCGACATACATTTGAGTAAAACCCCTGCTAAGTGACGTCGTTATAACAATAATCAGCAGATAATACCATCGATGCTTGATTCCAGACCATCGTCATCTCGTACTCTAACTAATTTTTTTTTTAAAGATTTTTTTCCCTCCCAATGAGATCACTTTGTTACCGACAAATCAGACCATATACTTACTACACTCCATGGAATCAGCGCTGGTTCATATGGAACTACATGAAAAGAAGTTTATCAAAGGAAGGAATGGCTATGTGGTCTTATGGTATGACACTTGCTTTTGGATCGGAAGGTCCTGGGTAC
>NC_088365.1:37916373-37923873 GCF_034508935.2 Berghia stephanieae
TTATCAAATCAGTATTGAATCTCCATTGTGCCCTGAAAAGAGGTTGGTCGGTGAGGGAAAGGGCATTTTCGCTAACCATTCCCTTACAAACAAACACCTTAAATGAGTCTTTTAAAACCTGACCAAACGCCTTAAAACGTTTTAAAATGGATGCTAACACTGTTTTATGTTTATTTTTCATTTCCTAGACCTAGATGTGTAAATAGTTGCTAAACAGTTTGTCCTTTAACATTAGCTGCCAATAGGAAGGAAGAAAACGAGGCCGCAAAGAAGGATAAGCAGGAAAGGAAACGTCAGGGGCGGGAAAAAATAAAGCAGAGAGATTGGCACTGAATCAGAAAGGGAGAGGGGTGGGCAAAAAGAGAAATTAAAAATCGTCCTCAGCGAAACTGAGTCAGAGACTCAAAACAGATTGTTCTGGACGATGAT
Organism: Berghia stephanieae; assembly: GCF_034508935.2. Taxonomy (NCBI): domain Eukaryota; kingdom Metazoa; phylum Mollusca; class Gastropoda; order Nudibranchia; family Aeolidiidae; genus Berghia; species Berghia stephanieae. The sequence continues at coordinate 37,916,803 of NC_088365.1, forward strand.
TCATTGTGTCCATCAGGTTGCTTCAGCAATATAGAATACAGTGGCTGCATCAGTTGCGACCGGTGCAAGCGCTGCTTACATTTACATTAAAAATAAAATTAATACTCGGGCAGCAAGTGTAGTACCATTGAAGCCCTTTACAAGAAAGGGCTCGATGAGTATTCGTTTCAATGAGATGTTTGTTTTAAAAAATAAATCGGCATTTCTTGTCCTCATAATTGTTACTATCTTAATGTTTCCTTGTCAGGTAGACCAGCGCTCGAGAGAGAATTTTAAGATTATTTTTGGGGGGGTTTTTTTAAATGAAAAAATGATAGTCTTATTTGCTGTATATTTACGATGATATTTACAGCCTTTCTTGTTATTTATTTGAGCTTTATCAAATGGTTGTAGTGCATCAAAATAATGTCCCATTACTGGTCAGATCGGATGGTCGGTAAGGGATCAGGCTTTGGCCGGTAGGGGAAGGATGGAGGGAGAAGAATGTGGGCGGTAAGTGAAAATTATATCACATATCTAACACCACTAGAACTCGGTTAATATTTCTTGCCGGGGAAAAGTCAGTTGACACCCCAAACCTATCACCATGTCTTAAGATTTTGTGACATTGCTCTTTGAAAACGGTATTATTTATGGTGCTTGTTTTGGACAGATTATTTCCCTTGTACTCATAAGGCGTGACAAGACTTCGTGTGCGATAGGGGACGGAACGACTCTACTAATTTTAAGTGCTTGTAAATTTTGGTGCACTTAAATAAAAATTTCGAAATTCAAAACTCATTGCAGTATCCCATGAATTTTAATTAAGATCAAAAGTTGATGTGTGCATCTTTGTTCTTGTGCAGTATTATCACATTGGCGCTTGATTTTCCTAATTTTTTTCTTGTGCGGCTATGTGGTCAAGTGGTATGACACTTGCTTTCGGATCGGAAGGTCCTGAGTTCCAGCCTTGCTCGGCGCATAATTGAGTCCTTGGAAAAGGCTCTTTACTCACATACTCTCACTGTACACAGAGGTAAAATGAGTACCTGGCCGTTAACAGCGTTGTCACTGTCCGCAAAAAAAAATTGTAGTATCGCCTGACAGGCATCATGTCTCGTTCTACTGAGTGGGGATCCTGGCCTTCCATTGTGGGCAGGGAGGTACTTGCTGTATCTTCTATCCCTCTGTATCTGTTTTCCAACTGCTTTCTGTCTTTGTCTTGGAATGAGATTACTTGGTTTTGCCCTGGCTCTGGCCATAGTCCTTGGCTGGGATGGAAACAGACAAATGCATAGTTATTGTTTTAGGAGATGATATTTTTTTCCTTGTAAATCATCTATCTGTTACTTATTTTTATATTTATTATTTTGAATGTATAATGTAAGCATTTGAATGTATTCCGCTTAGTAAGATCTTGTGCTGGTGTCTGGGTGAGACATTTAGGTAATCTCAAACTAAGTACACTGATAGTGTGCTCTTGGAATCTACATCTATTCCCTATTTGAACCATTTCCCCCACTGGGTGGGGATCCTGACCTCCCATAGCGGGCAGGGAGGTATATACTGTGTCTTCTATCCCCTTATATCTGTTTTCCAACATGCTTTCTGTCTTTGTCTCGGAATGAGATTACTTGGTTTTGTCCTGGCACTGGGAGGGAAGCAGTCAAATGCATAGTTATTGTTTTGGGAGATGATATTTTTTTCCTTGTAAATCATCTCTCTGTTATGTATTATTATTTTTATTTTGAATGTATAATGTAAGCATTTGAGTGTGTTCCTCTTTGTTGGATTTTGTGCTTGTGTCTGGATATAGGTGATCTCAAACTTATTACATTGGTGGTATGCTCTTGGAATCTACATCTTATCCCTATTTGTTCTCAGGTCCCCTTTATCTTACTTTTTCTTGGGAGCTTTAACTGTAATTCTAGAACTTTTTACAATCCCATTTTCTTCCTTTTTACTGGCGCTGATATAACCTAAATGTGTTGCAAGCGCCATAAAACCCTTTTAAAAAAAAACATTTCCCCTTGTCTCACTTTTTCCTCAAGTCCTTTTAATTGTACATCTAGAATATTTTCACTATCCAATTTTCTTCCTTTTTACTGGCGCTGATATGACCTAAATGTGTTGCAAGCGCTGTAAAACCCTTAAAAACATTTTTTTAAAAACATGTCTCGTTCTACATGTTATGTGTTGCTGTAGGTCAAGGACCCCTTGTAAAGCGCTTTGAGCACATTTAGTGTATATTGCGCTATATAAAAGTTTGATTTTAAAAATGTTTTTCTTTTTGTTAAATGGTGTTCGGGCACTGTTTACGATCAAAACAATCACAATACACATTGGAGAGTGAAAACATAACTGGTATACCCTTTGTAAACAGGAGAAATAAACATTCTCATGGGTGCAAGTAGGTCAGGCCAAAAAAGCATGAAATCCAATTCTAAAAAATTCTAAAAAGCCTGAAACTTATTTTGAAATGTGACCTATTGCCTCAAATTGGTGTTATGTTGAGATGATCTAGTTGCCAGAAATCAATTAAAATCCATTTCAAAAAGCTGGAAATCTTTCACAAGCCTGGAAATCTTCCGACAATTGTTGAATTTCCGACAGTACGAATTTGCTTGATATATTCTGTTAAGTGCTGATTTATTTTTTTTTTTTAATTTAAAAAGTAAAAATAAAATTCGTACTGTCAAAAAACAGAACCAACAAAAAATCAGTTTTTATTCCTTTTCGAACGCCTACTTTAAAAAAACAAACGAAAGAAACTTTTTATTTGTCGTGTCAAAGCCGAAACAAAACTAGACCGTATAATCAGCTAAGTATATTATCCGATAACCGATAACATAACCAGATTTAACAGGCTGCTGGTTAAGAGCGGTCATCGCTCCATTCCACGGGGCAAACAGAAATTCTATAACCCCTGCTGGATGGAGAAGTCGGAAAAGCTGTACACGGAGTACCAGCAGACTAAGTCCCAGGACGTAGCCGATAGTGGGTACAGCCATTAACGATGAACGAGAAAGCAGCAAGAATATATGGCAGTTATCCTGATATGTTGACGCATCTGGGCCCCATGGCACCGGCCTGGCTGGCAGAGGCAATGTCTGATGTCCTTGTAAAAGGAAAGCTTCCACAAGTGTCGAAGCACCCCGTGACAGTTGCCATCCCGAAGCCATGGAAACTCGAAAGAGGTTGACAATTACAGACCCATATAACTTCTGATCTGCCTGTAAAAAAGTTTCGAGCGTGTACTACTGAACCGACGTGGGCCGGTCCTAGACACTGCCTTGTCTCCCGAGCAGGCGGGCTTCAGGGAAGGGATGTGCACGACGGAGCATGCCAGGGTTCGAAAGGAATCAGCAAAAGGGTGCTGTATTTATAGACCTATCAGCAGCGTACTATATGGTCTGGTGTGAAGGGCTAATACTCAAACTCGCAAAGATCATAAGGTGCAAAAAGACCTTGAAGTTGTTCTCTTAAATCTTAAAGGAAAGACAATTCCACGTCGCCCTGGGAGAAACCACGAACAAAGTCATGAAACTGAAGAATCGGGTTCCCTCAGGGATCTGTTCTGGCGCCAATGTTTAATGTCTACATTAGCGACATGCCGAAACTCTTAGATACGCGAACGACTGGGCCCTCGTTACTCTAAAGTGTGGACCCGTCTCGAGAGCGTCCTCAATGAGGACGTAACCAGATTAAATCCTACGTTGACAAGTGGCACCTGAAGATGAACACTTCCAAAACTGTGGCCACTGCATTTCACCTGTGCAACGCCCTCGTCGGGGACCAGCTTCTCTCATACGAGCCGAACCCGAAGTACCTGGGGGTTACTCTGGACCCTAGCCTTACCTATCGGGTGCATCTCGAAGGAGTTGCCCGGAGATATAGAAACGCAACAGTCTTCTGAAGAAGCTGGCGGAATCAACTTGGCGTGCCAATCAAGCGTTTCTGAGGACGCCGCCCTGGCACTACATTATTCCACTGCGGAGTAATGCGCTCCATGTGGGATAGAAACAAGAACGCTGAGAAGGTGGATGTAAAACTTCGCAAGCCCATGCATGTAGTGTCCCGGCGGTAGACGATTACAAACAACTGGTTTAATAAAATCAAAGAGATAGGGAATGGCGATACCCATTTCAAGCGCATAATGGACGGTGCCACTGTTTCGAGCCGAAATAAGTCCCGGCAACCCTTGTTCGTAGCTTCCCTACGATTTAACAATGAAATTGAATTCAAAAACTTTGAACATATTGAGCTCATGGTCACCATTGCTAATGTTAGCTACCGCGTGATTGGAATCTATAGAGCCCCACCAAATACAAATAACAAAAATACAGTGAGAGTGGGTTCCTTGATGAATTCGAAAACTATCGAAAAATCTCTTGGACAAAATAACGGAAAGAGGAAAGCTTTTAATTTTATGTGATTTAAATTTTCATATTGATAACACAAAAGACAGCAATACTAAAAAATTTTAAAAACTTATTGAATCTTTTAATCTCAGACAACATCAGAAAGGGCATATTCTTGACGTTGTCATCAATAACAACAGTGACAATTCAATAACACAGATCCAACAGACTGACTGTGGCCTATCCGATCACCAGCTTATAACAATTGAAACTGAGAACTCCAAGCCACGCCATTCGAAAAAGACAATTGTGTACAAGAAAACCAAAAACATTGATTTACATAAATTTAAACAAGATATTAAGATAGAGATTGTGTCTGCGATTTCCAAGATCAAATGTGTGTCAGAAAAAGTTGAAACTTACAATTCAAGACTGAAAAAAATGAAATAAATAAAAATAAAATAAAAAATTTAAAACAAAAAAAATAAAAAAATAAATATATATATATATATATATATATATATATATATATATATATAAATTTTTGTTTTTTTTTTTTTTTTTTTCAGTCTTGAATTGTAAGTTTCAACTTTTTCTGACACACACACACACATATATATATATATATATATATATATATATATATATATATATATATATATATATATATATATATATATATATATATATATATACACAAATATATATATATATATATATACACAAATATATATATATATATATATACACATATATATATATATATATATATATATATATATATATATATATATATATATATATATATATATATATATATATATATATATATATACTCCGATATATATAGGGTAGCCCTATTCGTCCTTAAGGTCGAATAGCATCAACCGCCATTGCCGTCCGTAAGGACAAATAATGTTGCTTGCACTATTCGTACTTCACACTACAGCTGGGCACTATTCCGTTTCTGTTTGTACTGAGCTAGATTCGATTCTACGTAATTACATGATATATCCGTATCGTCTTAAATTTTTTTGTTAGTGAGTCAAATAATCAGTTGAGTGTATATATATATATATATATATATATATATATATATATATATATATATATATATATATATATATATATATGTGTGTGTGTGTGCGTGTATGTGTTAGTTTCGTGTGTGTGTGTGTTTGTGCGGGGGGGGGTGTTTTTTTGTTTTCTGTGTGTGTGGGGGGAGGGGGGGGGGGGTTGTTGTTTTTTGTTGTTTTTTTTTTTGTTGTTCTGGGATATGATTTTTTTCCCAGAATGGTGATCGTTTCCTTATTAGGAACTATTTTCGTGTTCTCCTTTTGTCAAGTATCCCATTCAAATGCCTGCTCGAAAGTTTGGGTTGGTTGGGCACAGAGGAAGATTCGTCAGGTATTCTTTTCTTTTTTCCTTTTCTTTCTTTTTAGAGGAGTGGGGGGTAGGGGGGGACTTGATTTTTAAATTTTTTTCTTCTTCTTCTTTAAAAAAAGGGTTTTTTTTTTGTGTATTGTGTGTGTGTGGCGGGGGGGGGGGGTTGCCTTAATTACATTTTTTCTATCTATGATAGTGGTTTAACACTCAATAACTATTTGTTTTAAATGACTAGTATTAAAACTGTCAAAAATATTATATTAGTCATAGTAATATAAGCAGCCCAAAAACATCTCTTAAGAAGCAGTTTTTTAAAAATATTATAATCTTGATTATTCAGTGAGGGCCATCAATATTGGCTTGAATTTAGCCAGCATTTTTCATTTATTTGAACAATGTCGATACATGTCCTTTAACTTCAGAAAATTTTGTTATAAGTTGTACCGTATTGAGAAGACGAGCTGTATAACAGAATTGTAGATTTAATTCACGGAGAATTCAATGCGTTAGTGGCAGTGAACGAGGTAATGGTATAGACGGTATGGAATTTGGCGGCTTTACAACACGCAAATTAATTCCAAAGCCGAAAGCACAACGTTGCATTTAATCTAATCTACATATACGATGTCAAATATATTAAAGATTAATAAAGGACACTAATACCAAGTCCTCAATATTTTCAGTACTTCATTCGTTAGCTAATACTATTAAGTATTTGGTATCCACTTTTGCCCTGACGAGAAGTTAGAATGTCGACGGGCTGGGCTTTAAAATGTCTACGGGTTGAAACTGGGTGAAATAGGATGATACAGAACATAAAAGCCCAGTTCGGCCTAAGAACAATAATTTGCCTATGTTCTTAAACTCAGAACAAGGGGTAATGTTGTCAGGGGTGTTGGGTTGTTGTTTTGATCTGGGTAGGGGTCTAATAAGGCTGATAAAGGTACGATTACCGGCCAAAAACAAATTCCTAACTTTAGTTTTAAATTAAAAAATAAAAAGATGGAAATATATACATAAAAAGCTTGATATATTTTAAACAATGGTTACAAGAAAAATAAATCCACGATTTGTATCAATAATTCTGTACTCAAAAAACTTTGTATGCAAATTTTGTATTCCAGATGTGTAATTTGGCTTATCACCATTCAAGGTGGTATTTCAATAGATATTTTTACAACTAACGTGTGTCTATGTACGCAGTGATACAGACCTGCCAAGCATTCGACTTATTGTGTTATAGTGGAAAAAAAGAATACCATTTCGAAAGGGGTTTGTGCTGCATTGTAGGTTAACAAAGCATCCACAAACACGCAGGTCTGACATCCGAACCCACTTATGGGCC
>NC_088365.1:37928873-37936373 GCF_034508935.2 Berghia stephanieae
CGTCACCAAAATATATAATTAGACAGTTTCAGAAAGGGAAATAGAGCTGCTAGAATGGTGACTGGTTGTGGGGTGAAAGAGCATGTAACGCCGATTTTAATGTCTTTGCATTGGCTCCCTGTTAACAGCCGAATTATGTTCAAAATTCTATGCTATGCTTTTAAATGTTTTAATAAGACAGCTCCTGTATACCTACAAAACATGGTTAATCTCTATGTGCCGGAGAGATAACTTAGATCAAGTGGTCAAGATCCTTACCAGGTTCCTTGCTGTAGATCTAATTCTAGTGAGAGACGTTTTAACCAGTCGGCACCCGTCTTATGGAACCAACTGCCTTCATCCCTCAAAAAATGTCCGACATTTGAAAACTTTAAAAAGAAACTTAAAACACATCTCTTTAGAAAATCATTTGATGTTTAACATTTCTATTAGGCCTACATGTTATAGATATCCTAAATTTTCATCTTGTAGCACAGTGCGTGGTAATTAAATTACAAATTGATTAATGCTATTCCAATATGATAGATTTTATGCTTAAATTATCAATTTTTGTTGTGTTTTATTTGCATTGTAAAGCGCCTCTGAGCACATTGTGGATCTAGGCGCTATATAAATTCATTAATTAATTCATTCATTCATTCATTCATTCCCTGGGACAGAGCTGTATGTACGAGATGGAAGTCGGTTTGTACGAATTAAATTCCTCGAAGGGGCGGGGACATTGATTCCTCGAATCTGAGGAAGAAGTTGCCCGGGTTTTCCACCAGAAATTGGGTGGCGGCCAATTGGCTTCGGTCGAAAACCTTCCTCATGGCACGCTCACTTCATCAGTAGGGGCTTGCCAACTGTCCAACATGTACCCGTTGTGGTCAAGAGCCCGAAACCGCAGAGCATCTAGTTGAACGGTGCGTTGTGGCACGGCTTCCGGGCAGATTCGCGACCGTACACTATTGCGGCGATGAGTTTGCGTCCTGGATAGATGATCGTCATAACAAAAGGGACTTTTTGGGATGATAGTTAACTTCGTGTTTACATATCGTACAGGTCCAAATAGATAAGGTTTTGTGTGCGGAAATTCATGTGAGCCAAATTTTAAGTTAGCATCTCTGCATTCTATTACATGTGTGTTTCGTATAATATAATACCAAAATAGGTTTATGAAATCATTAACTATTTGTTGGTTCTTTATAATATGCATTTTATTTAGAGACCTCATGTTTTCTCTCTATATAGGATAGGGTGTAAAACAACCCATCTGGATTCGAATTTGTGTCGTCTCATATTTTCCCTTTGAAAGGTAGAGGTGTAAAACCACCCTTTAGGATTCAAATAAAAGTATTCTATTTTTTTTCTCTCTCTTTAATGTCATAGGGTGGTTTTAAACCCCAACTGATAGGAATAGGGTATCTGACTTTTTTAACCTATAAAACTCAAAATATGATATGCTGATATAAATTGGTAAATTAGACTTTGTGGTCACAATTATCATATGGCGATTACATAAATTTTCAACTTTCTAGCCCAAACAATAAAAAAAAAAACTATTGGTGAAAAACATAGGGCTGGGGCAAAACCACCCCATGAAGCGGCTCTTCTCTTTATTCTTAGTATTTTGTCCGTGCCCGACGTCTTTATCCGGAAGACGGCAATGCCGTGTCGTCGGAGTCAGTCTCCGGTGTGGGTTAGCCCTAAGCCCGTTTGGCCTATATTTAATCCAGCCGGCTTGCTTATTGGTACCCTTCTAAGAACAGGATCAGTCAGTTCAAGGGTTGGTTTTGGGTTCCAGAGATTGTTCTAGACTGCCCGGGAATGTTCTGGGCTGCCAGGGATTGTTCTAATGCCAGGGACTGCTACGGACCAGGAGGGACCTTCAATTAAGAGTTTAATTTCTAGTTTATCTTTAATCACCGTTTCGTCCTTGAACGACACATCGTAATAGTTTTTATTTGCCAACCAAAGGCAAGGAGAAGCAGTAGGCGTGATAATGGTAATAAATAATTATAATTATACATTTGTATGTCAAATATCAACTGACAGTTGAACTATCTTACATGATGATAATTGTACAGGGTTATGCCCCTTATATTTTATCATTTAAATATTATAATTATGATTATGATGCGTGGCGGGGGGTTGGCGGTGGAATACTGACATCATTTTATATACATAAATAATACAAATGAAAATAAAACGTGGATCATAAACAAATGTTAACTATAGTATAATATACTTATAGTTTTGTTCAAGTATTCCAACTCACGAACACCCGTAGAATAAAGCACAAATAAAATAAACACAAATTACAATAATAATAATAATAATAATAATAATAATAATAATAATAATAATAATAATAATAATAATGATAATAATAATTAATAATAATAAAAAGTTAGATTGAAGTCACAGTAATATCGCATTCCACTTTTAATAAGTTAACCAATAATAAATTACCTTCAACGGGGAGAGAAAGTGAAAACTTTACAAGTTTGAAAATTGAGAACTGGTTCGTTCTTCCTTGGGTGTCTTAGTGTGTGTATGACTCAGTTGTGAGAGGAATGAGTTTTATTAAAAATGGGCATGCCAAACAATTATTGGAATAGCCAATAAGAAAGAATGGTAATTTTAGATGGTCAATGAGTTTCAATTATTTTGATTGACAACTGGATAGAAGCCAAACGTAGCGGAAATCTGGAATAGGAAGGTTTGATAGAGACGCGGACCTTAGGGCATAAACACACCTGGAATCTTGTTTGGAGAAGGGATAATTAGCAGGAGATATGCAGACAATTGCAGGCAATTAAACAGGTGGGTGTAGAATAGATACGTTTTAGCAGATAACGGGGTGTGAGATATAACAGTCCGTTAACAATTCCCAATATCTTGACTATTCTATGCCTTTATCCCCTTAAGCGAAATTTTGGACAGTTTCATATTGACATTGGCTTAATTGTAGACGAAGACTGTCCATGTTTAACCTTTTAATTCAATGTATGAATTTCCTTTGCAATATTGTTGTGCACTATCCAATTGAATGGTTTTTGAAGCAGATGCGCGAGCAAGTGAAAATCGCTCGTCTCACAGAAACCACGAGTTGTGTCTCCTACCCCCCCCCCCCACCCCCAACCCTCCCCTTAAAAAAAAAAAAATCTGTTTTCCATTTTTATCCGGGCCTTGGTCAGAGTTCTTGACAAAACGGGAAGCAGTCAAATTTATAATTATAGTTTTTGGAGATATTTTTTTTCTTGTAAGTCACTTAGCTATTATGTAGTGTTGGATGTGTCTTGTTTTGATTACATAACGACTTGTAAGCATTTGAGTCAATTATTCGAATCTATATCTGTTCCTTATTTGAACTATTCCCCTTTGCCTTATTTTTTGCTCGTCTGCTAATTATTTGTAAATCACGAATTTTTGACTGGTATCCCATTCTCTCCTTGAAATGACCTAAATATGTTATGTGCCATAAAACCTTTAAAAACAACATAAAGAATGTAGATCTCCCCCTTATCCTTTCTGCTAACGCCAATATTGCCTAAAACAAAAAGTGTCTCAACCCCCCCCCCCCCCAAATAAATTCAAAGCAACTCTGAATTTTTGCCCCCCCCCCCCCCCTCTCTCTCTCTCTCTCTCTCTCTCTCTCTCTCTCTCTCTCTCTCTCTCTCTCTCTGAGGTTCTATTTTTAAAAATTCGAGAACCATTCAAGATATAATAAAGTTTGTCGGGTTATTTTTCTCCTTCTCCGGAACCCATATTGTTTACGTACTACGAATGCATAAGGAAATACATTTTGACTTAGATGATTTATTTCATACTAACGAAAGAGTGAAAATGGAGAGGCTTCGTATGGGAACAAAACATACAATGGACGTTTCGGGTACAAAACCATCGTCAGCACAACAATATACAAATAGACGTGGAAAACAAATAAAATATAATGAAAAATAACTTGTATCGTCTGTACTCAATGGTGGTTGCAGAATGAATGAAATGTTAGCGTGGCATGGGTAGAGGATAGGGTGCCCCAGGGGGGGGGGGGGGTGATCCAATTGATATAAAAAGGTCAGCGTCAGGGAACAGAACCTTCCAGAAAATAATGGAAGATAAAAGACATATTAATGATAGTAATTTTTTTATTCTCTATTGTCTTCTGGCACTTTTCTATTCACTTCATCTCTTGTTGTTACCAACATAAGTGCCTGCTCCACTCACTTTTCTGAATTAAAAATTCACCTCATATACCGGAGCATACTCAATGTCTCAATTGTTTCTATGTTATATGTTTGTGTTGAGAATAGTGGCTATTAAGCTTAACTGCTGGCCTACTAACTTCGCTGTGGTTGTGTGTGTTGTACCCGCTACCTCCAGTAGTCGGTGAGAGAGGCATCTGACTGGTAATGAATGACCTGAGTTTGATACGACTTTTTTTGGGCTCGTGGATAGCTCATACGGTAGAGTCACGCTCTCACCGGCCAGGCGGAGTTGTCGTACCAATAAGGTCGCGGGTTCAACCGTCGAAATTTTTTTTATTCTCTATTGTCTTCTGACACTTTTCTATTCACTTCATCTCATATTAGTGCTAGTAGTAGTAGTAGTAGTAGTAGTAGTAGTAGTAGTAGTAGTAGTAGTAGTAGTAGTAGTTGTTGTTGTAGTGGTAGTAGTGAGAGTAGTAGTAGTAGTTAGTTGTAATAGAAAGCTGTAGTGGAACAGTAGGGGGCGAGGTGAAAAAGTCACGGCGGAGGGGGGGGGGGGGTTGTTAAATGAGTGACGGTCGAATCTTCGCGAAGGAAATACGAACGGTCGGATGGCGATGTGATAGTAAAGTGGAATATACAGATAAACAGATAGATAGACAGACAGACAGACATACAGATAGATAGAAAAGGGGGGAGAAAAAAACAACAAACAACAACAACAACAAAAAAGAGTGGGGGGGGGGGGAGGAGGCGAACCGGTAGAGAGGGGGCGGGGAATTGAGAGAAAAAGGGGGGGGGGGGGGGTGAGAGAGGGCGAGTAAACAGAGAGCTGGGTCTATATGTATATAAATGGATAAATAAGTGGATGAGTGGACACAATGAGAGATAGCTGGGAAGGTAGATGTGCGGCTATGTGGTCTAGTGGTATGACACTCGCTTTCGGATCGGAAGGTCCTGGGTTCGAGCCTCGCTCGGCGCATAGTTGAGTCCTTGGAAAAGACTCTTTACTCACATTCTCTCACCGTACTCAGGTGTAAAATGAGTACCTGGCCGTTAATAGCGTTGTCTTTGTCCGGAAAATTGTAATATCGCCTAACAGGCGTCATGTCTCGTTCTACATGTTAAATGTTGCTGTTGACCAGGGACCGTTGTAAAGCGCATTGAGCACGTTAAGTGGATATTGCGCTATATAAATGCTCAATTTTTTTATTTTTTTTAGATGACTATGAATTGGTAGATAATCCGTAGATAGACAGATAGATAGATAGATAGATAGGTAGTTAGGTAGAGTTGTAGTTGTAGTAATATGAACAGTAGTAGTGGTAGTAGTAGTAGTTGGTGGTAGAAGTAGTTGTAGTAGTAGTAGCAGCAGCAGTAGTAGTAGTAGTAGTAGTAGTAGTAGTAGTAGTAGTAGTAGTAGTAGTAGTAGTAGTAGTAGTGGTGGTGGTGGTTGTAGTAGTAGTAGTAGTAGTAGGAGTAGAACTAGTAGTAATAGTAGTAGCAGCAGCAGTAGCTGTAGTGGCAGCAGTAAGAGCAGCAGTGGTTATGAATATGGGTGACGTTGACATCTTAAAGGCTCAAAGATAGTATTGACTAAGAGGACTTTTCTTTTCCTCTGTTCTGTGCTTGTGTGTATGTGTATGTGTGTGTGTGTGTGTGTTTGTGCGTGTTTGTGTGTGTGTGTGTACTCCCTGGTCTACTACTACTACTACTACTACTACTACTACTACTACTACTACTACTACTACTACTACTACTACTACTACTACTACTACTACTAACCGTCATGATTTATTTCAGTAACTATCATCACCAAGTACTAACATATTTTTTTTCAAGTAAAGAAAATTTATCATCTTTAAATTATGTAAACTTTAACAATTTCACCAAGGACAAAGTCGTCATTGTCCTAAACCTCGCCTTAACCTTAAAGAAACATAAGTCATCTTAAAATCCATGTTTATTTACCCTCATTAAATGTGAACGAATTAAACCACAGGTTTTTCATATCCAACGGCTTCACTTTGTCCTAAAAATGAATCATAAAGGTAAAAGTAAACAAATAAATATTGTAAGAAAGTCAATCAAATTTCTCGAGTCTGGTGTCATCAGGAATCGCTCATGTTTTCAAACTGTGGACTTTTGAGAATTAATAATTTTGACCAGGGAGTACACACACACGCGCGCGCGCGCTCGCACGCACACACACACACACACAGAGAGAGAGAGAGAGAGAGAGAGAGAGAGAGAGAGAGAGAGAGAGAGAGAGAGAGAGAGAGAGAGAAGAAAAAAGTAAAATGAAAATGCCAAAAATGGGCGCGAATCCCTAACTCGCCCCACCCAGGTTACCAAAACATCCGACCACCTCGCCTTTTCAAGTCGTTTAGCATAGGGAATTAATTGGTACAACACTGGTGTAGGGAAAACACCGGTGTACCACGCGAGAATGACTCTGCCAAAAAAAAAAAGACTAGAGTTAAATCAAAGATAATCTAGTAAACAAGATAGAGAACTTCGAGTTTTTTTCCTATTTGAAGAGTGTAGTATGAAATCGTAGTAATCCCCCTTTGGTGAATTCATTCAGCGTACCTAGCAACAACAATGATTTGATAGAAACTACATGTGAACTAGAAAGCTTGTTTGGAGCGTGTTAGTATCAAGAGTCTTTCATCAACACTTATGATAATGAATAAATATACATTGTTTATAAAACAAACGACCGTAGGCAATGCTATCTATACACATGCCGACTCGTCGGGAATCTGGCGTGAAAACTAGAAGGCCCACGAGTCCCGCTGATAGCACTTAACTCTCTCTCTCTCTCTCTCAAACTTCTACATTTAATGAAAATCAAAGGTTAAACACATAAAATAAGATTTGCAAGCAAAAAGTGCAATTGAAGTTTATTTTATAAAAATATATGAAAATAATTTTTGAATGGAAGTGATAGTACTAGCAATGATGATGATGATGATAATAATAATAATAATAATAATAATAATAATAATAATAATAATAATAATAATAATAATAATAATAATAATAATAATAATAATAATAATAATAATAATAATAATAGTTTTTTTACAGAGTGGGAGAGGAGAGAGAGAGAGGAGGAAGAGAGAGAGAGAAGAGAGAGAGAGAGAGTAGAGAGAGAGAGAGAGATGGACTCGTGGGTTGGTAGGTAATGGAGATATGATGAAGATGAAGATGATATTAGTGGTGATGGCAATAAAGATGATGCTGATAGATAATGACAATGGTAAAGAAGGTGAACGTAATAAAGACGATGCTGATAGATAAT
>NC_088365.1:37941373-37943873 GCF_034508935.2 Berghia stephanieae
TTTATTTCTCCCCTCTTCTACGTTTTCTGATCTCTCTCTCTCTCTCTCTCTCTCTCTTTTTTTTTTTTTTTCTTTTTTCTATCTATCTCTCCAACCTTGTAGAGTATTTCCCATTTGATGCCTCATGATGTGCACCCCTTCTACGTACGTTCATTTATTTACCCTTTTACGAATATATTACTATTGATCTAGACCTATGCTCTTTTAATTAGTTTAGCGGTTGTGCGTGGACAGCCAGTGCTTGAGATGTTGATGGTATGGGGGATTACTCTCGGTTACTTGAATTTTCAGGCGTTATTTCCCTTTGTAGAGTGCTTTTGGCGTGGAGAGGGTAGCATTGGCGTGGGCGGGACTCACGCCAGGTAAACTCTAGAGTGTTTCTGGCGGCCGCCAATCTAACTCTAGAGTCTTTTTGGTGATAGATTCATTCTGGCGTGCTACACCGGTGTGTATTCAGTACACTGGTGTAGGGAATACACAGTTCCTTTTGGCATGGGTAGTCAATCTGGCGTGTAAGTTAGCTGCCCTGCCGTGTTTGTTTGTTTGTTTTTTTTTTGCTCAGATTTCGGGAGCGCACAACGTACGCTTAAGTCACTAGTGTATTGGCACTTTTCTACTCACTTCATATCTTGTTGTTACCAACATAAGTGCCTGCTCCACTCACTTTTCTGAATTAAAAATTCACCCCATACACCGGAGCATACTCAATGTCTCAATCGTTTCTATGTTATATGTTTGTGATGAGAATATTGGCTATTAAGCTTAACTGCTGGTCAAAATTACTTCGCGATGTGGTGAACGAATCGGCGATCTCAAGAAGTGGGTGAGAGAGGGATCTAGAAATGACTTTGGGTTTGAAACGAATATTTTTGTGTTCGTGGATAGCTCACACGGTAGAGCCACGCTCTCACCTGCCAGGCGGAGTTGTCGTACCAATAAGGTCGCAGGTTCAACCCACCACCGCCGCGAAAATTTTTTTTATTCTCTATTGTCTTCTGGCACTTTTCTACTCACTTCATATCTTAGTGTATTGTTTACATCATCTGCGGTTATGGTTATGACTTGCGACACGAAAGTTTACGCCAAACTCACTACGATATTAGTCTTATTGCTCTGTAGTGTTCTGAGCGTGTTACATCGGCAGTTATAGAAGACCTATTAGCCATTAGCCTATTTCGAGATAAAAAATAAATCCCAGCTGATGGGCAGGATCGCGCGGTTTTTTGTCGCTATCACTACCCTATCAGTAGAAATATATATCCTCACCAGTGTAATGATCGTCAACCCCCCTCCCCCCTTATCAGTCGCTTCACAGTTTTAAAGGCCGCCGACCATGTTTTAAATTGCCAAGGAATTGTTAATTTTATTTTGGCTACAATTTAGATTTGTTTGACAGTGAATATTTATCGGACATCTCTGGTTCTTGTCATTATAAATTATAAACCTGGCAAGTGGCAAATGTGGTGTGTCGCTGTTGATAGTGCTGGGCAAATGAGTGCTTGACAAAAAATCCGATTATATTATGACTTTCGTTGGAAAAACTGGTTAACTGGTTAATTCTTCAGATACGAAAGCCCACATTTCACAACCCTAAATTCAGTTAATTATTTTATAAATAACTACTTCCTTGTCCACATTCCAATTAGAACTCACATTCCGGTTAGAACCCACATTCTTGGGTGATCTGATTTGGTTTCGGCTGAGAGTGGGTCAACGAAACGGTGACCAATACAAGACAAGACTTAATAATATTAAGTAGTATAATTGGCAAAACGCACGCTCACACACACACACACACACGCGCGCGCGCGCGGAAAATGATATAGCCAGATGTGGCAGAGAAGTTTATTATGCCATCAATACATTGCTTCAGTCTATAGTCTTCTTATCTCTAGTCTCTACTTTGCTATACTTTAATCTCTTACATGATGAGCTAGCTAGGTCTTTTGGATATCAAAAATAAACTGGGACAGGTTCACTTATGGGTTTCTTTCTCGTAATTTTTGATTTTGCGGTCGTACCCGTGAGTTGTCTCGATGTTGAACGTGATCAATGACCAAAATGGGTGACAAAAATTGATAATTGTCCATGGGCAAGGCTCTCGCTTTGAACACATTTCTTTCCTCATCTTGGGTCTGAAAGAATACCTTACTATAGCATTAGGAATAATGTAAGAATAAGAGTGCTATTACAAAACCTAAACTTGCCGGGCAATTCACATTATGCATGATTAATGCTCTGTGTAAATAAAAAAAAAAGTTTTGTTCAATCTTCTAAAGAGAACTTCATATTACGACTCTGAAGATAACCTAGGCGTTAGCGCAGCGCAGTGCTGCAAAGCCTGGTCTCTCCAGATGAAGTAAAATGCCTTATCACACCCCCTCCCCCCCCCCCAGAATGTATTTTTATTTAAATCTCAATCACTCTTGTCTACATATTATGCT
The DNA here is from genome assembly GCF_034508935.2 of Berghia stephanieae. Taxonomy (NCBI): domain Eukaryota; kingdom Metazoa; phylum Mollusca; class Gastropoda; order Nudibranchia; family Aeolidiidae; genus Berghia; species Berghia stephanieae. Next base: position 37,943,818 of record NC_088365.1, read on the forward strand.
ATAACGGAAAAGGACTGAAGACTAAATATTATTCTTCCCACCCCATAACACACTTA